>NC_142193.1:26069807-26226153 GCF_026936395.1 Plectropomus leopardus
TTAATGACACACACAAGCACACCAACACACAAACACAAGCTTCATCTTCTTGTGTTTAATGATATAGAATAGTTATAATTTGTGGTACAAGGTAATGAAAACATCTTTTTTCAGCTCTGTCAGCTGAGTGAAATTGGGATGATCCACTATTCTAAGTTTTATTGAACGCTGGACATTTCAGCTTTTTAGAAGTTCGCGTTTCTTTGTGTTCATTTGTGCAGCAGAGTGAGAGAGAGGCAGAGAGAGTACCTGTTAAATCCATCTGCATTTCCTCCCAGCTCCCCAGTGATGTTGTGGAAAATGGAAAGTGTGTTCTTGTCCCAGCGTGTGGGTGTGCTTTTGTGTATTATGTGTGTTCGTGTGTGTGCATATGTGTTCATTGTGTGTATACAGTTTGTGTATCAAGACCAGCCCTTTTCAGCTTTATCTTTCTGTCCTCTATTTGTTCTGTTTGTTCCTTCCAACCTCCAGACATCCAGACACTGACCCAGGCTCCCTGCTGCATCTATCCCAGCTCCAGTGCACCATGGGCAGCCTCAGGCTCGGCCACTGGTCCCTTATCCTGGTCAACATGCTTCTGTTGCACATTCAGCTCGTTCAGGTGCAGAGAGTCGATCCGGTGTCCCAGAAACTACGACGACTCAGTGAACAGGTCAGTTTGAATCAGACTGTGTGTGTCACTGTGTTATTATTTTGGCTTTTTTTTAAGTATGCAAATTGATCGAAGGAGCAGTTGTAACAGTGCATGAAGAGTTAGTGCTGAAGCAACTATAATCTTGTAACTATGTATTTGTTAGTTACATCTTTATTTTGAACATACCAAATAAAATAGGAAAACAAAGTAAAATATAAGCAAGAAAAACAACACTAGAATGCCCAGCGGACATATTCATGAAATAAACCTAACCTAAATTCATGTCCAAAAAGGAGTAGGAGGAAGTAAATACATATCAAATCCTACTACCTTTTTTTTCAATTTGACTTTCCTTTGCAAAAATGTGGCTCCCTCCACCTTCCTCACTGCTGAATTTACTTTGTTTTTCAATGGCTTAGGCCTATTTAATGTGTTCATACATACTTTAATAAAAGTTTAAGTTAGAGTGCAAACCCACATTCACTATAAATGCAAACATGCTAAACAATAAGTTGCAACTTTGCTGCACTACCCCACTGTATAATCTCTAAACCCTACTTTCCATTTTAAAAACCAAACTAGAATTTCACTAAAACAACAAACAATACAACTTTTATATATAAATTATCTTAATTGTATGTACTTATATATGTACTTCTAATTTGGGTGCTGTGGATATAAACATACACACTCATGGAGAGAGTCATGGTAGCATGTGGTATTAGACTTAATTGAGCTGCCTATTTGTAAAACCACCAAAAACAGTTTGTCATATCTGCCCTACAAAGCCAAAACACAGTAACTATATATTCATTACATATCGGCTTTCTGACAGCTGTAATTATGTAAAAGTTAAGGTTATGACCAGGTTAGGTTAGCTGGTGGGATAACATTTTAGCTAAAGCTAATTGACCTGCTTTTTGCTGTTTCCTGTTTAAAAAAGTGTTTTCACTGTCCAACATCACCCAACACCATTTATAGCTTTAAAAACTAATAAAAGGATCTTAAAATAGATTCAAATGTATTTTGTAATTTGTTTTATGTCAGGTCTGTAACACTGATTAATAATCAGCCTAAAAGGCATAACATTCTGGTTTTACCAGTAATACCTCTGTTAAACAGCTAAGATAGGAGCTTTAATTTTACTCCCCGTTTACACCCCGTTTCTGTACACTTTATTTCTGTAGAGCACATATGTTATCATTTTGTAAAGTCCTGCAGGTATGCAGCTGAGATGATGATTGCTCAAGAGGAAAAGTCATCACAGAAGTGCATTGTATTTTTTTTTACCGTATTGAGATTTTGAGTTTTTTTCCTGTCCTTCAAATCAGTTACCAAACAGCTGCAGAAAGACTTGTGAAAACACATTTCTTTACACAGTTCCAGCAGTTCCAGGCGCTGACCCAGGCCCGATTGGACATGTTGGCCCAGAACCAGAACAGAAACTTCTCCGGGGGGCTGGAGAGCCGAGTTCAGGCCCTGAATGACCACTGGCACGACATGTCGCAGGACCTCGAACAACTCAAGCAGAGCACGACGCAGGAGATCGAGGGTCTCAGGTAAGAGCTCGGGTATGATTGTAAATATATGTTGTTGAGACAATTCTGGCAAGTAAAGGCCTCTTGGAAAGTAAAGAGTAGACTGAAGACAACAAACAATTGAAGGTAAAAGGTAAATCCAGTTTACTGTAATCTATCTTAGAAGATAAAACCCTTTTTCATGAAAAAACTAATGTTAATACTCAAACATTAGGTATAGTGAAGTTTAAAATGTGCAGTGTTGAGTTGGCTTTTCCTTTTAGGGAGAGTGAGAGGTAACAGAACAGCTTTTGGACAGTATACTCTGACTGGATTTCTTCTAATGTGTCAGAAATATACAGTATTTCCACATTTAAACATCTAACCTGCTGAGATATATAGAGAAGGTAGAGGGTATATTTATTGGTCGTTTTTCAAACAAACATACAGCAACAAACATAGAGTTGTATTTGCATGTTTTAAAGTTTTTTGGAATATAAAAAATATTACATATGTAATACATTTCAGAAAAAAATTATTGATGCTTCTCATATATTATAAAATATATAATTGTTATGAAATACACAAAAATGGGTGTATGATTATCATGTTTTGAAGTAAGTCTCTGAGAGGGAGTGGAATGATATTTGCGCCTATTTAAAAAAAAAGTCTTCTTGTGTGTTTAAATGTTTTTAATGACATAATATTTTTCTAAAAATGTCAATACACTATAATTCCATAAATACTGCAAAATTTTTAATGTATTGCAATTTAAAAATCTCTCAAATCTAGTCTTCCAAGTGAGGCAAAATGATGAAATGTTACTATTTGGTTCCGGTCGGATTGTGCTACATTATGCATTTTCAAATATGATAAAGCTATGGAAAAGGGGAAAATGTAAGTGTATACATCTTCCTACTCCTTGTTGTACATGTACATATTTGACAATGCTTATTTATATCATTTATAAGAATTTGTATCTTGAGAGTTTGCTCTAGAATTATTGCTAATTTCTTTTTGCTTTTTTTATTTTTATTTTTTTTACATGTTAAAAAAAAAACCAAATTAAACAAAAATAAATAAATAAATAAAACAATGTTTAAATGCTTATTATCATATCAGGGAGTGGAGTAGAAAGCTTGAAAAGAAGAGTAAACGAATGGAGGGTCGTCTGGCTCTGATGGAGAGGAACCTGAGAGAGAACCGGCGCCAAGCCCAGAAACAGAAGCCTGATCCCGGTCAGGATTTTGCTAACCTCACCCTGGAGCTCCAGAGCCAAGAGGAGCGGCTGGCTGCCCTTCAGATCCAGCGTGATGAGCTGCTCATTGGGCTGAAGGGGCTACAGGAATCCCTGAAGAACCAGGCACTGCGTGTGACCCGGCTGGAGGGCCGGCTCGGTGAGATCCTGCAGCAGAACGGAGGAGGCAAAAGCAGAGGGTTGTGGAGGGCGGGAGAGCCCTTCAACTCCAACGTCACACCTCAGGAGTACTATGAACCCAGCAGAAGAAGCCAGACACAGAGAGGAGGGAGGCCTGGGAGGATACTGGACCCCCAACACAGATCAGAGGATATCAGCTATTCCAGGACTGATAATCCTCTACAGCCGTATCAGTACCAGGCAACACCAAACCAGCCCAAACATTCAAAGACCCAGAGGATGAGACCTCAGCCAGAATCTCCTGTCCAGTATTCAAATCATAATCCCCCGTCCACAGATTACCTGCCCCAGCCTGAACCTTACCTTCCCCAGTCACAGATCCAGGTCCGAGCCCAGACAAGGCCTTATCCGATCCAGCAGGAGCAGCTCCAGTCTCGCCAAAACACACCTTATCGTCATGTCCAGGTTCAGCAACGATCCCAGTCTCAGTTATATCACCAGAGTCAACCCCAGTTACACAATCCCAGTCACCACACTTGGCCGCAGCCCCTTCCTCACACTCCAGCCCATCCTGAACTCAACAAAGACGGACAGAGCAGGACCAGTCCGGGGTCTCCACAGCCCCAGTCTGAGTCTCATCAGCCCAGTGTGAACAGGTGGGATGGAGGTGAGGAGGAAGAGAGTGACACAGAGGTAGAGTCTTCAGTGATCCACAGCTTCCTCCAGCATCCTCTGAGGCACAAGATCCCTGCACGACCAGTTCCCAAAAAGGATGCAACCAGTAAGTAGCCAGTCAAGTCAAGAGTACCCTGGCTCTAAGGAAGTGCACCACATTGTAGTGGCCAAACTGAAATTACAGCTCCCTCACTTATGACGTGATGTCATGGGGCCCAAAAAAAGTTTTTTCCCCATTGACTTACATTGGGAAAAAGACAACAGACATAAGTGTATACATATTTTTGAGTGTCAAACCTCTGCAAAATGACTTGCTTTACTATCAGAATTTGATCCATTTGGTCTGAAAACATTTGGAAGGTGTTGAAACGCTGCAAAATTGAATCATTTTATCCATTCAAGTTAATGGATTGCTCAACAGAGTCTCAAGTGGGCTTGCTCTATGGGCCTAATAATGCGAATATCTGGGTAATTTAATACCACGGAAAAAAAGCTTTTTTTTTGGCTTCTTGCACCACTGAGCAAATTTCACAGGAATGAATGGAGCCCTGCCACAAAAGCTGTATCCAAAAAGCTGTAGCCAAGAAGCTGTATCCACGAAGCTGAATAGCTTACAGGTTTATTTCTGCGGTATGCTGCCCACTGAATATCTGCAGTAGTGTTTTTTCCTGCTGGCCCCGCCCACGTGTTCCCCCTCGGCTCATAGATTGTGATAACGTCACTGATTTTTAAATTGTTTTGCTTGACTAAAGGAAAATTTTACAAATAAAACCTTAATGGAACAATAATTCATAACTGAGAGATTCATTTTTTTGGCTTTATTTGATAGGACAGCTTAAGTGTGAAAGGGGGAGAGAGAGGGGATGACATGCAGCAAGACAGGAATCGAACTCACAGCCACTGTGGTGAGGACGCAACCTCTGTACATGTGGCACCCGCTCTACCAGCTAAGCTACTGGGCACCCCAAGAGATTCGTCTTTTATATTATTGTTCTATTGGGAACATTATTTTTGGGTCCTGGGTGATTTTTTTCACTTCAATACTGCGAGTGGCCGTTCAGAAAAATTGGAAGCGAGTCTGAGCGGTGTTCCTACAGTCCTGTGTGGCACCAATGCTGCTTTGAAAAGCTGCTTAAAATATTAAAGTGACTGACATACACTGACTTGCAAAAGTGAGCAGTGACGCTCCGTAGAGTTGACGGCCCTCACAAACTTGCTTTTCTTTGTTTTAGCTTGTCTAGCCGACTGGTCAAGCTTGCTATTAAAATGATTTTAAAAAAAAAACACTACATAAACAAACAGTAAATATTTTTAACAATATGTACAAAGCTAACTGTGAAAAGTTACGTGACTAACTTTTTTAATGAAAAAAACACTCTGATCACTAAGGCTGGAGTCAAAGGTAAAATTATTGTAGAGTTCACAGAAAGTAAACAGATGTGAAGTTGTAAATTACATGTCGCACTATATTGTGCAAGTACAGAAATCTTTATTTTTTTGTTCTCTTAACTTTAGCCACCACATTTTTTATTAAATTAATGATGTCTTCTCTTTCCTTCTTGCTGTAGTCTGTAATGTGGACTCCATGCTTTTCTTCCCCTCGGCCTCAGCGGAGAACTTTGTCACCTTCTTCCAGACTCTCCCCGACCTTCCTGAACTTTCTGTGTGTTTGTGGCTCCGTGTCGAGGCCTCACATGTCGGCACGCTGCTTTCGTACGCCACAGACGACAACGACAACCAGTTAGTTCTGTATGGACGCAACTCCTCTGCCTCCTCCTCTGCTTCTTCATCATCTTCCCACCCCTTCTACACCTCCTCCTCCCTGGACTTCATCATCGGAGACCCTGTCTACCGCCGTCTCCCTGCGTCGTCACTCCTGGACGCTCGCTGGCACCACCTCTGCGTCCTCTGGTCCTCCATCCAGGGTCGTTTCTGGCACTACAGTGACCGGCGCCTCGCCTCCTCAGGCTCCAACTTCAGGAAGGGCTGGGAGATTCCCGGAGGTGGATCAGTGGTGCTGGGGCAGGAGCAGGACACTGTCGGTGGAGGGTTTGACCCTGCAGAGGGGTTTGCTGGGCGGATGGCGGGGTTCAGGGTGTGGAGCCGGGTGCTGAGTCCTAAAGAGGTGGAAGGGGTGGCAGAGGGAAGAGGTGTGCCCAGAGGAGTGGTGCTAGGTATGGAGGACATAAAGGAGGTACACGGGGAGGTGCAGCAGGTGGCGTGTGAATGTTTAGAGCACTGTGTGTGATCACGTTACAGAGGAGGATCATTTCTGCAGGGAATGCTAATTGTCTCTTTTCTTGCGTGCCTCTTAAAAGGCCAAATAAACACATTCTTCTCTCAGATTTATTTTTTTCATATTAGCTGGATAAACACACAGCATTATATTTTTTTCTGGAATTATAGGCTATGCAATAATAAACTGAATTTGATACATCAGTCAGTTAATACACTACAAAGGATCCTAGAATAATACAAATGTGCTTGTATATGTGATGTTTATATTCATTACTTTCATGTCAGCAATAATTCTGAAGGGTGAGTATCACACTGTTTACAATAGTCGTCTTCTTTGGGATTTTACATCCTTTAAGTTGCATCACTGCGTCTGTTTTCAAAAGTGGATAGTTAATTTGGAATTAAACTCTTCAATTAGTGGACTCAGTGTTTTAATCTGTATTTGTCACTCATCTCTGTATTTCATCAAAGACTTTGTTTTTATTTAATCTTAGATTTAAAGTTCGCTCATTTCAGAAACACATTGTCTTTCTGATCCATAACAGACATTATAGATTATGTAAAAGAACAGCCTATTATTATTGATATTTAGTGTGACTAATTTTGATCATCATCATACTATTAAATTACCTTTTTGTGGAAGTCTCTGGACTTATTTTTAATTGATAGCCACTGTATGACTGTAGTTAAAGATATATGTGAATCTGTCTTTTGGATTGTGAATAGAAACTTATATTGCATATTTTTATATGAATAAATTTGTTAAAAACGTCCACTTTGCTTTTGTTTTATCCTTTTGCTGCGTCGATAGGTTAAAAAAATCCAGCAAGATTAAATGTGTGTATGATCTGGACTCCAATAAATGAATGATGAGAGCTGTACAAAATAAAATGCCCTGCACATTTTTTGGCATTTTTACTTTCTGTCATAACCCAATAATAATAGTGTGATTTTCATTTAATTTAATGTACTTGTATATATATATATATATATTGATGTCTGCTTCTGTGTGCTGTTTCATTGTCTTTCTCTCTCTGATTTTTGTAATATTTTTAGTTATCTACAAATGGATTAACATACACACTGGAGGATGCCTTGATCAAGCCCCATTGACAGTTTTTTGCATCCCTCATCACATTTTTGTTGCTCTATATTTCATTTGTATATGAAAACACATAAACTAAACTAAATTCATCACATCTCCTGAACCAAGCATGATAACAAAGACAAGGTTATGTGTACCCCTATGTTTTAATGAAAAAAGAAAAAAGTATCAGTAGAAAAATAAATCTTAGAATAATAAAATAATATAATAAGAAGAATAAAATATATAGAATATACAATGTAAAGAATATGCTATAATACACTGTAAATAAACTAATGCGCATAAATCCTAAAAACATTTTAAATATATCCCTTGAATAACACACATATTATCCATATACATATATATACACATAAATCAATAAAAATACTTAAATGCTTGGTGAACTTAAGGCTTGTTGGCACTGGTTGTTTTCGCACTCAGACTTTAGTTTTCTACCAAAAAAACGGTAAAAACTACAAGTCCCAGCAACCAACACGCCTAGCAGTTATTTTGGCCCTACACGCGAGCCGTACAAAACGTCACGAGGTACCGGGGTGATCATGGGGAGCTGAGGGAGAATAACAGTAGTTAGCTAGCAAGTGCAACAACTGAAATTAATGAAATAAATCAGCGGCAGTTTGGGCGGCGAGCTACCGGAGGCCACCATGGCGAACATCACGAAAAAAGTGTCATGGTCCAGTCGGGCCGAGGAGTCCGGGGCCGCCGGGGAGGGGACCCCGCTGCTCAACGGCTCCGAGCAGCCGAGACACTCCAGACAGGTAGCTACAGCTAGCACGGTTAGCAACGTTAGCTAACAGCTGCTCCTCTTACGGCGTTAAAAATATGCTGTGTCATGTTTTTAATAACCGGTATAAGGTTACGTTGAGTCATGTTTTTATATGCTGCATGGGTCATGAATGCTTGAAGTTAATTTTTAATGCACTGCCGCGTACACAGCGTTCATTTTGGGGTGTGTTTTCATGTAATGTGTTATGGTATGTTTGCAGTTGGGCATCAGATGCAGCAACGAGCTTTGTTTGGGACGGAATGTAACTGCATGAAAGTGATTAAATTAGTGTTCACTAAATTACTTACACGATGCACGCAATTAGATTAAGCTGCATAGTAAAATAATAAAATTAGAGAGTTTTCAATAGCCAGTGCTGATAGCTTTTTATTTGGCTTATTCATTAGCGAAATATTTATCATTATAAACATCTTACTTTCATTAGTCATAACCTTTGAGAGGGTGATGATGATATTATATTTTATTTGTCAGTGTGACAGTTCTCCAAATGGAGTAAAATCACAAGTAATAAGTCAAGTTATGTTGTCTCACAGGTAATCTACCCGTGTTATAGTAACTACTCAAATGCTGTGTAAAATTGCTTTTAGGATGTTAGAGTGCAGTATAGGTTTTAAAAACAATAGTTAAAGGATAGTTCATTTTTAAGTGGGGTTGTATGGGTTATATATCTACAGACAGTATATTATTACATTTAGTAGATGTTAATCGATACAACCCCAGTCTGGAGAAGCAGGCTGGAGTCCAACAGGGAAGCTATGCAATTTATTACTGTTGATAAGGTCTGCAATAAAAATGCATTTTAGTCACCTAAAAAAACAATATCAATTTAAGCGTGTGCTATGTTAAAAGTATTTTCAGCTTTAACTTTCATTCAGACTGACTGTTTAGATGGGGGAGCCGTTGATGGCTTCTTTTTCTCGTCTGTGCTCTCGTCAAATCCACCAGACTCCATAGAGAACCCAAATAATGAGTCCCAAAACCCAGATATGAAAAATGAATTAGCATTTCAGCACCTTTTGTGTCAAAGTGTTTTTTTTTTTTTGGTAAGAAGCTTTGAGGCTAAAATAGACTACAAAATGTCATTGAGCCACGCTGCTTCGTAATGGTGGCGATGTAACCACACTGTAGTTTTTTTTATAGGTAATAATAGCTTTTTACTTCTGGTGATTACATTAGGCTTCAAAAATCCTAAAAGTGGAGTTCATTTGTGAAGATTATCTTGTTGAACAAAATGTGTTAGCATCATAAATGTTTGTTAATCACAGATATATTTTTTTTCTGCAGTAATGCCTAATCCAATGGAAAAATCCCATAGGCTTTAAATCAAGGGAAACAGAGCATCATTATTATTGACAACAGTAATTTTAGCTTGCTTAATACAGATCTGCTGCTGCCATGATTTGTTTGTTAGTTTCAGTAATTGTGTGACTTTGATGAAATCTGAACTTGCAGTTTTACACACTAAAATCACACGATAACACAAACAAAATAAGTGTTAGAGACAGCAGTAGACAAGCGACTCTTGTGTTCAGTGATGTTAAATCACTGTTATTCTCAGTGGAGTCTGGCTTTGAAGAGAGTGATCAAACTGCTTCATTCAACAGTTGGAAATCACTGTCTGACATGAAGGTAAAACTGTGAAAATATTCTAAATATAGTGTATGTTTAAACTGATATTGATTTTTTTTTTCTGTTTTTTGATGGGACTTTTAATAAGTGGCTAACATACGTTTTGTTGCTGACCCTACAAATCCAACAGCGGTACATTTGCTTAGCTTCTGTGTCCGACTCCTATCTGTTTCTCCAAACTGGGGGCGTGCAGCCTGACATTTACTGAATGTGATATACTGTCAATGAATAAGTAACTCCTACAACCCCACTTCAGAAAAACTGAAAAGTCTCTTTAAACTCTGATATGTGTAATGAGGTAGTAGACCTGCTGTCTTTAGACTGAAGGAAGTCGGCTGTCCAACTAATATAGAAACACACTGGAACATCCAACTTCCTTTTTCCTTCAATGGCACCAAGATTAGCCAATTACCTTCTGTGCCATCAGAACCAAATGTGGAAATAAACAAATCACACTTCTTTTGTTTATGTACCTTGGTAGAAGATGATTTAATCTCAATAAAATAAACAGAATTTCTGTTTGATTACACCTTCACAGTTCTCATTTGTCAGAAGAGTGCCATGTTGAACCCCGTTAACATTATTTAGATATCAACATCTGTGTGGTGTCAAAACATCAGCCTGGAAACTGCTACACATAGCCATACATCTATATATTTCTGTTGCTGTCTGTGGTGTCTGTAGCTGTCTGGAGGAGGCAGTATATTTCAGATAGGCAGACTCAGCACGGTGGATTTGGAGGAGGAGATGACGTCAGATGAGGTAAAGTCCGAGCCACGAAAAAAACGTCACCGCACTCTTTCTCTCTTTGTCTGTCGCTGCTATTGATCATCACTCCATCACGACCCCTTTTTCTTAGTTTGTAGTGATTTCATCAACTATAATAATTAAACTCCCACCTATGTACAACTGAATTAATAACATCTGATCAGTTATATTTCAGTTATACAAACTGAATTTAATCTCAGTTGCTCCCTTTCACAATAATTGAATTTTCCCTATAAAATAAGTGGGTATTCTTAAAATTATGAATTAGCATCTTAAAATAATGTGAAGCTTTCTCAAAATTATGAAATGGTATCGAAATAAAGGGAAACTTTTTCACAATAATGATTTTTTAATGAGAAGCTCTCTGAAAATAATGACTTATCTCAAAATAATTTAAAAAAGATACTACATCATTATTTTGATAAGAAGTTTCTAATTTTGAGATCATGAGTCATTTCGAAAAAGTTTGTAATTACAATGACGAAATAGGATTTTTTTTCATCACAATGGCAGAAATGAGCTTCCAAACTAAACAGTTTATTCCTGATGTGGAAATCCCACACAGAAGTGACTCATTCAGTGTGCATGAGAGACACGTGTTTGGAAACTGTCTGAAGGTTTCCACTGTGATGAATCACAAACGATGTCTTAGAGGAGACCATGTGCTTGACCCTGTCCACTCAGCCATTTGGTATCTTGAAAGGATTGATCCCACACACTGCTCACTGATGAAAAACAAACGGATAAAGAAAGAAGAGCAGAGCAACAGATACTTTATACAAGACCTTATCAAAACACCCTCACTTTTAATTTGGAGCCAAAAATGTTTAAACCTGTTTGATAAATCAAGGGTTTTTTTGTATCAATTTTAACACAGTGAGTGAGTTTAATCAGGCAGTAAAAACTCCTAGAAATACTGACATAAATGCCAAAAAAGTCACTTATTCAGTGTTAGATGCCTTTAATGACCAAAAACCAGAATGAGAAGCTTCAGGCCACAGTCAGTGGTGACCGCTCAGTACAGAAAAATAATACGACTGATGCTTGAAGCTGTTTTGCCGTCACTTAGTTTGCAGGACATCACATTCTTTTCCCTGCGTGAAGGAAACCATCAGATTCGGTTCTGTTTTCACTCCCTGATGGGAATGTGATGCCATGCTTATGATCGGCATGGATGCTGCAAACAAAAGTGTATTTGTTCACAGTTTTTTTGCTTTGTTTTAGTGAATGTTAGTCATCTCATGTAGTTTGCTTCATGTGCTGCTGATTGTTGCTGCACAGACGGGCCACAACTGTGACAGAAGCCGTCCTCACAATGCATGTAAATGTGATTTTAAATTGCCTGTAGCTCGCTTGTATGCATGTCAGGATGCACTCTTTTGCACCAGTGTTTCCTTCAACATTATATCATTTGCATTAACATTGAAAAACATGCAGTAATTCCCCTTTTCTTCATTTTGCTTATATTTTAGAGATTTTTATGCATTTTTCTGGAGGAAACACTGATGCTTTGTTTTTATTCACAGTCACTGCATCTTCATCCGCCTCATTATTAATGCTCCAGTGTCTGCATTCGATAATGTCTGTCAAACATAGTGCTTCTTTTGAAGTGACTTCTGAGAATAAAAATGGCTTTCTCGTGTTTGTTTAAGTGCTCATGAATTGCTGTCGTTGTTTCCAAAATGTTTGATTACTCTGATATCAGTAACTTAGTTCCCAGCTCCCTGTGGTCCCTCACATGATTCACCAAGAGGTCAGAGGTTATAGGTTAGTGTCGGTATTATGACCTCTGTTTTTTTCTGTGTTTTCCCTGCAGGACTCTCTGAGGGGGCGGCCAAAAGAGATCCCTCATAATGAGAAGCTGCTGTCACTTAAATTTGAGGTAAAACCGTCCACTTGCCGAAAAAAAGTGTTACATTGTTCAATGATTCTAAAGACCCCAGATTTTATTGGTCAAGTTTTTTTATTAAAGCCTTGTTTATTCGTGTAGAATATTGAACTTTTCTGCATTCGTGACACATTGTAGGAGTTAAAAACCATAAAACAGGTATTGCTAAAATAAAGGAAACAATTAAACCATTGTATTGTATATTCTTAAGGTTCACGTTTAACTATATTATGTGCCTTTTTATCTTAATATTGTTTGTCCTATCCATTGTACCAATTGTACTTTTTTGTTATTTTAACACACATGACATGGGACATGGGACTTAAGATCTAAACTAGCACCCCGGTTAACTTGGGTTCATTTACATTTGTTTAAATGTGGATTCATGTGCATTGTCCCTTATTACATAAATACATTAAAAATGACTTATTAAATTAGTGACAGCTATAGAAAGTTCACTTCAGACCATGAAATTTAAACAACATGTTGGGGCAACCGAGAGGGCAATAATCTTAAACAGACCAGAAACCTACAACTGCTGAAAAATCAGCTTTGTATTAACATATTTTTGCTTTGCTGTGAACTTGCTAACATTAATCAAATTTATGACATGAACACACAGTCACATTTTCAGGATCTATGTTCATTATGAAGCATAAAAAGAAGAACCATCACATTTATCTTTATTTTACTGATGTATTTGTGTGTGTTGTTCCAGAGTCTGGACTATGATAACATTGAGAACCAGCTGTTTCTGGAGGAGGAGAGGCGGATGAGTCACATGGTAAGATGAGCACGAATCACCTGAGCCTATGTCGTGCTACTTATTATATTTTAATGTATATAATTTCAGGAATTTGCATCTCCTTCTTATTGTCTGTGCTTCTTTTCTATCTTTCTTCTGCTGTTTATTTAAACTCCTGTACTCTTCTCTCATCGCTCCCTCATCTTGTGTTTTCAGGGTTTCCGCTGTCTGGAGATCAGTCGCTGGGTGGTCTGTGGTCTAATCGGCTTTCTGACCGGCCTCATTGCCTGCTTCATAGACATCGCGGTGGAGGAACTGGCTGGGATCAAATATCAAGTGGTCAAACAAAGTATCCTAAAGTTTTGTGCTAGTTCGTCCTCAGTGTAGCTTCCTGGCACTTAATGGTGGAGCTTTACTGCACAAGGACAGCACAGAGACAGTGGAAAAATATATTCTAGGTTTTGGAATTGCACTAATTTCCTTATATAGACAATTTATATTTGGGTAGGCAGGAGGTGAGGACATTGTTTGATACATTGTTTCAACTTCTGGGGTTTTTTTGTTTTGTATATTTGTTCATCCACTGTGTGTACTTGTTGTAGAAATGCAATTCTCAGGAAATACTTAAGCATCTTATTTTTTAATTCCTGAAAACACTGTCTTTAACTTGTCAGGCTATTCGCAGAAATGTCTGGCAACTATTATGCTTAGCTTTGTTATTAAGAGTACAATTCAGAGCCTTTGGTATTATGTACTGAACCGGGTGATTGTTATTCATCTTTATAGCCCATCCTCTTAACATTGTTTGTTCATAATAGCTACCTAAACATCATGGGTTTCCTCTGAAAAAGTGTGGCAATGTTTGGTTAATTTCAGCCCCACTTCCCAGTTCTTTCCTTGACCTCTGATGCCTCACAGACATAGAGAAGTTTACAGAGGTGGGCGGCTTGTCGATTTCTCTCATCCTCTGGGCCGTCCTCAACTCTGCCGTGGTCATGCTGGGGGCCATTATAGTTGCATTTTTTGAGGTAAGACTCAATGAAAAATGATGTGACCTTTAAATTATCATCATGACTTCTAATTTGGAAACACAATCTGTATTTCAGTTGTCTTCCTCTTTTGTGTATTTGATCACATTCATTGAGTAAGAGAGCGAATTTGAAGAAGTATGTCACTTGTATTTCTGAATTATACGCCATTCAAACACAGGGAAGTGAAATCTTATTAGGCAACAGCATGTCGGCACCAGTTTGGCTCCAGCAGTGCGTAATACTGAAACTTTATTAGGATGAATGTGATTCTCTATTCGTGCCATTCTGGTCAACCACAGTTTATAAGATGGTCAAAGGGGACAGCTGAAAGTTTCCTCCAAAAATCAGAAGGATCAAAAAAGTGGTTCATTCATGCTTTTTATCCCACAACGTCTGCTGGTCATACCATTTCCACTTTCAGTCACATCCTCTGATATCATAAATACTCCAGGTCTCTTTATTTTCCATCTTCCATCTTTTCTTTCAACATAACTCTCCTCTATTTCTCTTTTGTCTCATTCAGCCAATAGCAGCAGGAAGTGGTATTCCTCAGATAAAGTGTTACCTAAACGGAGTCAAGATTCCCAGGGTGGTACGACTCAAGGTAAAGACACACAAAATACACACACACACACACACACACACACACACACACACACACACACACATCAACTGATGCATTTAAGCATTTTTTTTTTTTATCAGGAAGGACTTTCATATGCTTTACATGTGTGTTTGTCTCGTCACAGACGCTGGTGGTGAAAGTGTGCGGTGTTATCTGTTCCGTGGTCGGCGGTCTTGCTGTCGGGAAGGTAAAAAAAAAAAAGTTAACCCTCACTGACTGCCCCAAATGTATATTAAAATGTTCTCTTGGCTGAAAGCTCCTGCTAAGGGTCGACTTCGGTCAGCAGAGACAGATTCACAGCAAAGACCAGACATGATGGCCACCAGAGTTTAGCGATATGACTGTATACACTGTGTGATGAAGAAATGTGTCCTCCGGTAGAGATTGGGCGATACTGTTTTTACTGCTGGAGCTATTCTGGGCAGGGCTAGATTCACACATTATTTTATGATTTTCGCAAATCCAGCTGCTTTGCAGGGTTACTTGTTTTGGGCAGACATAGAGGAGGAGAGTGAAATTGTAAATGCAGAAACCTGTAACACTTGACGTTACAGTTCTTAGGAAACTTAAAGCTTCCATTTAGATAATGTTTTATTTTTATGGATTTGAGTTTTGGTTTTTAAATCAGGTGTTGTCTCATGTGAGGCAGTTGTTTTTCTGTTCGTATGAAAGTGCCAAATAAAAGTAAGGATGTACCAATACTGAAGTTTAAAACAGCAGTTTGGCCAATACTGTTTTTTTTTAGTTGTTGCTAATTTTGTTTGTTGTGTAAATTACGTATACCATAACAAAAGTATTTGGCCATATCGCCATTACAGATATGTATGGATCTTCCCGTCCTGATGTTTTTTGTCTCCATGCTTGGAAATGTGGCGGTTTGCAATGATTTAGATCATTTCAAGTCCAAATATTATGTATTGTGTTTGTGAATAAATGCCAAGTCCAGACAAGAATTCCCTTTCTCACCTGTCTTCTCGTTTACCCACAATCCTTCAGGAAGGACCCATGATTCACTCTGGTGCTGTTGTAGCTGCAGGAGTCTCCCAGGGCAGGAGCACGTCTTTAAAGAGAGACTTTAAGGTCAGTGTGTGTAGTTTTTATCCCATGTGTGTATCAGGCTACTCAAAGAAGTATGTTTGATAACAATCATATTTTTTCTTATAATTGGAGTCACGTCATTACTAACATTCAATATATACTTGTTTTACTGAAGATGTTTTGAACAGTTTTTAGAATTTGACCCCGTGTCTAGACTGAAAACTTCTGCACGGAGCAGATTCAGACCGCTGCAGAGACTGAAATTAGATCGTGTCTGTTGCTTGAAACGCACCAGTGAAAAATGCTTCTGATGCGCTTGCAGTCTAGACACAGAGTTAGATTTCCTCAGTTCTCAGTATGATTGTCCATTGGTCACTCATAGGTGTGTACTATTGATAAGTTGTTAGAGTGTGTTAATAAGTAAAATAATAAGTGTGTGATTGTGTTTGTAGATCTTTGAATACTTCCGAAGAGACACAGAGAAGAGAGACTTTGTGTCTGCTGGAGCTGCTGCTGGAGTCTCGGCTGCTTTCGGAGCACCAGTCGGTAAATAACCTCACACCAGAGCGCAGTAAAAACATGCACTTTCTTATTAATCTGCCTTAGCTGTGTGGGCAGTTTAGCTGCTATTAAACCAACAGTCCAACCAGTGTGGCTGCATGCCCAAAATTAAAAACAAAGAAACCTGTGAGGAAACTTTTGTTGGACTGGATTGTATCACCATCAGGCCTTTCTGAGAAAAACACTTAATTAATTGCCCTCAGTGAAGGTCATGGCAGTATTAAAAAAGTCTCATTTAATTAAAAAATGCTGTTTTCTGTTGCATGTTGTAATGATGGTCCTAAAATGTTGCATACTGTGTGCAGTCAGGAGACATCTGTAAACAAGGGAGCTGTAAGCTGTAGAGAAAAAGCCAGCTTGTAAATACAGATGCTTTTCTTTCACCAGTAGTGCGGGAATTCTTCACAGACTGGGTCTCAGTCTGTTATGTGTTGCTGCCATGTGAAAAGACTGCACGCAGTTCAATTGGTGTGAACCCAGTAAATGTTCAGCTCCTGCTGCGCACTAATCGGTCAACACACTGCGAGGAGGATGTCGTGTGATGGTGCCAGCTGACTTGGCACTGATGCTCAACTCCAGACAACTAATAAGAGGATCAAAGGGGTTGTTGAGTTGAAATGCTGCTGTGTTTTTTGACTGTGATTTTGTGTCCTGGGTTGACAGGCGGCGTTCTGTTCTCTCTGGAGGAGGGTGCTTCTTTCTGGAACCAGATGCTGACGTGGAGGATAGTAAGTCACTCTGTATAGCCCCGTCATGTCATTATTAACGATCATGTGAGGTTGTCGAGTAAATCAAATCAATTTGTACCCTGAATACCATCAGTTGAGAAAGCGAGGGAGATTAAATGCAAGGTTGATGGAGCAGGATGTCAAATGTTTCGAAATTAATTAATTTATTATTATTATTACTTATTTAATTATTTCTGAAATGGGCTCATGTTTGTTGTGCTTTTTTTTTCGTTTTCTCTGTGTTGACCTACAGTTAGGTCGACTACAGTTACTGTAACATTACATGTTGTCTGTGTCACAGTAGGGTGAAAGTTGCGAGAGATGAACAGATGTTTGTGACTAACGTTGTTGAAGGGGTGCATTGGTTAGTGGTTTTCAATTTTGATTTTAGTTTTGGTTAGGGCGGTGGTTAGAAATAGGAGGACTCACTTCCCTAGAGCAAGAACAAATATATTCCAGGAATTAGGTATTTTAGGCATATATTTGCTTTTGTTCCATTTGCAATCAACATTAACTTGCACAATTCTTACATGCACTGTTTTTGTGGCACTTAAGGCTCTTAGTGATTGGAAATGACTGTGATCCGTCCTTTTATTGACACTTTTAGATGACTTTTATAAATAATTTTTAATGGGATTGCTTTTAATTAAGGTTGTGCTGCTATGATGTTCTGTGTGCCTGTTTATTGTATTTTTTAATTGTTTTGTACCTCCAACTGTAGATCAAATATCTCCTTGAAGGATAAGAAAAGCTCTGAACTTATATGCCGACGAATTGCTCGAATTGTTGTTTTTTTTCTGTTTGTGAGTCAAAAACATAAATAAATGTTTTTGATTATTTTTTTCAGTTTAGTGTCTCATTTCCTCCCTTTTCATTTCTCTCCATTATCCCTCTTTCTTTCTCTCCCCCAGTTCTTTGCCTCCATGATCTCGACCTTCACCCTGAACTTCTTCATCAGTATCTATCACAAACAGCCAGGAGATCTCTCCAGCCCAGGTCTCATCAACTTTGGGCGCTTTGAGAGCGATGTAAGACACTTAAATATTAATACATTGTGTATTTTTTCCAGCTTTGTGTTGTTTGTTAGTCGATGTAAAAGATGACATGATGAACTTTATTCTTTTTTCAGAGTGTGGCCTATAACCTCTATGAGATTCCCTTGTTCATTGCTATGGGAGCTATAGGTAAAAACTTTTTTTTAATGTGCCTGGAAATATGTGTAATTCTTTGCAAGATGCATTTAATTCTTGCATGACTGCATAATGATATAATGAAATGTATTTATTTATACAGTTTATGACTACAGGGACAATGTTCATTAATAATCAGTCATATTGTGCCAGTTTAGCCAGGTTGGTTATTTTTTTTACATTAAAATACATTAAATACATTAAAGCATGAACAGCAGTACTGTACATAGGACAGAGTATACTTCATAAGAACCCATAAAATATGTAAAAACAGGTTCAACAGTACATGAAACACATTTCAAGTTTTAAAAAAGTTACAGAGTAAGGTCAGACACTTGATTGTCTTATAGTCATGATTTTATTTTATTATTTTTAAATAAACAGAACAGTTTATTTGATTCAAATACTGTTCGAAAGTCTGACAGTCTGTATGTATATTTCCTGTGCAGGTGGCTTGCTGGGAGCTCTGTTCAATGTTCTCAACTACTGGCTGACAATCTTCAGGATCAGGTATGAATAAACAAATGATCATATGATCACAAGTACAAAACAGATTTTCCCCAGCCTGAGAAGAGAATTTCAGCAAAGGGTCAGGTTACGAACAGCATGAGGAATTGCTTTGTATTTGTAGTGTGCCAAGAAAAACAACACATGCTGGCATTAAGGCTTTGCTGCTCCTTGTCTAAGACAGGGTGGGGTGCAAGATGAGGAAGTTTTCAGATGAACATTTAAAACAGCTTCTCAGAATGTCTTGTGACTGAATTGTGTAAAAATAGTCGCAGAGTAAGAACAGGTATAATCACCGGGAGACTGACTGATCTGGGAGGAGACTGCCGCTAAGATATCTGTGGTTTCTGCTTCCGTGTCTGTACTTGTATGACAGTAAATTGCTATGGCTTTGACAATAAGAGGAAAATATTGCTATATTTGTATGCTACAGGCAGATTTCTTGGTCCTGCAGCTTTCCTGAGAACCGCTCATCCAAAAAATATCACTGTCAACACTGCAATTCTCTGAGTCCTGAGCAGTACACCTGAGCCACAAACAGCAAGAGATTTATTACAATGTTTACATATGAAAAATATTTATTTATGTTGCTCTCCTAACCCACTGTACTCAGAAATAACTCAAAAAGGCCACTAAAGCACTTAAAAATATGAAACTTAACAGTATAATTAGTATAATTAAAGTGTGTACTTCTACTTCAGAGGAAAGCATTGCACTACATGATGTACCTGACAGAGAAATGTTACTGGTTTTGTTGCAGATTAAAATGGTGAAATATGCGAGGTATTAATTTTCCAATTAGCTAGATGAGTTGCTTGCTTTGGCACAACCACAGTGGTTATTAAGTAGTATGGATTAAATCAGAACAGAACAGATCGCCTTTATTGTCATTATACAGTTCATATATGGCATATGTTGCTCAGTGGCAGATGAGATGTTATTTTGCTGGTGGTGACATTATTTGTCATAAGGTAGTATGGCAGACTTGCACAATGAATGTAAGTAGTTGACGTGCTCGACTCAGTCTGCACCATTGCAGTTATAAAGTCTTGCATGTGACATTATTTTGCCAGTGGTAACGTGATTAGCATTATAAGTTGGCAACGTCCACAGCACAGGTCCTTGGGTTTCACGCCGTACACCCACCGAATGTAAAGTGGATCAGATGAACTGTTCCCAAGATATGCAAAGGATTCACATATAGAGATTCTTTGTTTTATAGTTAGATGAGTAAAGTGTGCAAGGAGATATCAACTGGAAAATTAAAAAATGATTCACATTAATGACACTTAATGTTGAAAATAAGACACTCTACACAGTATTTTCTTAGCTTTAAATTGAAAATCAAAATTAAATCATCTGACACAGTGAGTGAGTATGAAGATAAGGTCTGTGTTTGTGTCACATTTTGTCACAATAATTAGATCCTGCTTGGCATTTATAGAGTCACGTCGCCTGAAGGCACAGAATGGCATAAGTTGGCATAAAAAGTTTTGTTTTCCACTCTGCTGTTTTAATTGCACCAAAAGTTTCCTCGTCATGTTGGGAAAGTCCGTACTGAGGCGGGTAATAGGTCAACATTTTGGAAGTTTCAGGTTATTAAAGTCATCATGTGTGGGATTTAAAAATGTCTGACTTGAGTGCTATCGTGTTTGTGTGCGTGCGTGTTTCAGGTATGTTCATCGGCCTTGTTTACAAGTGATGGAGGCCATGTTGGTTGCTGCAGTAACCGCAGCCGTATCATTCACCATGATCTACTTCTCCAATGACTGTCAACCTCTGGGGCCGGAGCACACTGAGGAGTACCCACTGCAGGTACACGCACGCACGCACGCACGCACGCACGCACGCACGCACGCACACACACACACACACACACACACACACACACACACACACACACACACACACACACACACACTCACACTCTCACACTCTCACACTCTCCGACAAACGTCAAGTATTAGCAGTCAGAAAACAATTCCCTCCGACTTTTCTTGTTTGAGATGATGACCTGTAATAAAACTTTAACTGGGGAAGTCACATTTATGTAACGTCACAGGCAGTCAGTTATAAAATGGACAGTTGGATGTGCGTGATTGAGCAAATTCACACGACACAAGTGCAGATTCAGATAAGATAAGCCCTTCTCATGGTGGATCTTGGTTCTTCCTTTTTTTGTAGACAGAGCAGTTTCAGTTCAGCAAGCTTCACCAACATTAATATCATGAGAACAACACTTCCAAAGGATCTCGTACAACATCTTTGACATTTTTGTTCCCCAGAGGATGAACGTCACAGACTGTAGTGATGAAAGAAGAGAAGAAATTGCAAAGAAAATGAAAATGCATTTGTCTTTATCAGTAACATAATTTTTAATATTTAATTAAGAGAATTACAAAGAGAGTTTTCTGCCCATTTTTTCGATAATATTTAATATCCCCCCCAATCTTTTTTTCGGATCATTTCCATGTTACCTTACTATTTTTTTGCAGTTTGTGGAACTTTTCTTGCCAAGTTGCTCATTATGTTGTTTTTTTTAAATTCAAACGCCATTAAAAGGCATCTCAAAAGCAGGGTAATAAAACCAGTATTGATCCAGGTTTTAAAGGGTCAAGTCATTTGGATTTATTGTTTTCATTTTGAATTTCTGGTGTTGTGACATGCCTCGTTTGCATTGTGAGCACGTTAACATGCTGTTTTTGGGAAGTACAGAGCTGCTATCATGGCTGTACCCTTTCTTGGTTTTGTTTAAATAGCAGAGGCAGTACTAAACAGATTTAAATATTAAACATTATTACATCTTGGTTTGCTTTTTTCCCTCACCTTTTAATAGACGGCCTGAGGGAGGACATGTTGGGAGACAGATGGGAGTGGCATGTGACAAAGAAAAGATTCAAACTACATTTTCTGCACTTTGAACTGCTGATGCATGAAAACACTAAATGTAGTTGGCAATCCTTTACTGATTCTTATCTGTCTTAGTGCTCTTTCTTCACAAATTGCAACTGTTACATAGCATGTAAAAGCTTCAACAACAACAAAAAACACCAAAACATAACAGGAAGTAAGGTTCTTTGTGTCTCCTTTTCTCCTGCTGTGTCACTGCTATCATTCTCTGTCTCTCTCAGTTGTTCTGTGCAGATGGGGAGTATAACTCCATGGCAACAGCCTTCTTCAACACTCCCGAGAGAAGTGTTCGCAGCCTCTTCCACAACCAGCCAGGTAAAACTGTTCATGAGGGCAAGCTCGCTAAAAATAATTATGTACAAACATGATTCTGCACCAGCCATTTCATCTCTCTTTTATTTTTCACAAGGGCCCAAGTGGAGGGAAAGTGGATCATAGAAAATAAAAGTGGAGACATTTATGTGTTCATTTCTCATTTTCACCTCCCATCTCGGTCTTTCTTAAAGGGACCTACAATCCTTTGACCCTGGGTCTGTTCACGCTGACTTATTTCTTCCTGGCGTGTTGGACGTACGGCCTGGCGGTGTCAGCTGGAGTCTTCATCCCATCTCTGCTGATAGGAGCAGCCTGGGGGAGACTGTGTGGAATACTGTTGGCCTCCATTACCCCCGATGGCTCGGTTAGTGTGTGTGTGTGTGTGTGTGTGTGTGTGTGTGTGTGTGTGTGTGTGTGTGTGTGTGTGTGTGTGTGTGTGTGTGTGTGTGTGTGTGTGTGTGTGTGTGTGTTATGGATGAGGGAAAGTTGACACCTTTTTTAAATCCCATTTTTTTGAAAACAGAACTTATTATAGTCTAGTTAAAGGGGACCTACTACACTTCTTTTAGTTCCCTGTCCTATATATAATGTTACAATGTTGGATATTTTTATCAAATGTGGCTTAAGTTTTAAATAATTAGATAAACATATGTAAATAATCTCTCTAGCTTGAGAGCATTTGGACGACTTTTATATTT
Source organism: Plectropomus leopardus (assembly GCF_026936395.1). Classification (NCBI taxonomy): domain Eukaryota; kingdom Metazoa; phylum Chordata; class Actinopteri; order Perciformes; family Serranidae; genus Plectropomus; species Plectropomus leopardus. The sequence goes on from NC_142193.1 coordinate 26,092,778, forward strand.
CTACTTTTGTGACAAGCTGTTATACTTATATTTTTGAATTGGCTTCCCTTTTAACATAACTATTATACCAGATGTTTTTGACTTACTGTTTGACTTTTCTGTGTGTTTTTAGATCTGGGCTGACCCTGGTAAATATGCTCTGATTGGAGCTGCAGCTCAGCTAGGTGAGTAGGGTTCATCTTACCAAGAATAGGACCATATTTTTCTGACCAATCACAGTGACAAATACACAGCCTGTTTTGACCTATCAATATTCTAAAATTGTCCTTTTAAATAAACTGCATTTACAGTTCTCTCCAGTTAAATCAAGACAATGTTCAGTAGCAGTAATGATGCTCTTATTTTCACAGGCGGCATTGTGAGGATGACTCTCAGTTTGACCGTCATCATGGTCGAGGCTACAGGAAATGTCACATACGGTCTTCCCATCATGCTCGTCCTCATGACTGCCAAGATAGTGGGAGATTATTTTGTAGAAGTGAGTAAACAACTTTCCAAGTTCAGATGAGACACAAACACAATACATTTATGTCCCAAATCCATACTAGCACATTATTTCTCAGCAATATTATACACGTTATAATATGTAATGAGTCCTATGTTTTTTACGTTTTGAGTATGTAATACATTAACACTATAATAGTGACAGATATTCTAAGACATATAATAATGCATGTAAAAACTGGTTAATTTTTGAGTGTGCTGCTGATGTACACTATTGTCCTAGAATACAATCCACAGGGGAAATGTGGGAGCCGCTTACAGCTGCAAAAAATAAATAGACAGCAGGTGGTGAAATGGCTCCTTAGATTTCTTAGAAAACAAAAAATCTTCCAAAATATAGTTTTCTTTCTCTTAGCGTAACATTTAATTGGCAGCGTTATACTGAGGTCACAGTTGGATTAATTTCTGATGGCACACATGTAGCAAAGTTTTCTGTTAGTACAAATCAGTAAAGTATGTTGATTGCTTGTACAACAGTACTAAAACTAATACAACACAGATGAGTATTTAGTGCATACTGTAGTTAGCATGTTGTATAAATTTTAGACACAGGCAGAGTCTGTAAATTGTGTCTTCCTGCTTCAGGGTCTGTATGATATCCACATCAAGCTGCAGAGCGTTCCCTTCCTGCACTGGGAGGCTCCTGCCACCTCCCACTGGTTAACCGCCAGGTGAGTTCCTCTCTGAGCGACAGCAGTGTTGATTTGATGATTATGAAATTATATTCAATTTGCTTTTTCTCAATTCTTGCTTTTTCCCGTTCTCTCATTACTGTTCCTGCGCTCTTTGTTTCCCCTCTGTCATCCACACTGTCCCTCGCCCTCTGTTTCTCCCTCACACGCAGAGAGGTGATGAGTTCTCCGGTCACCTGTCTGAACAGGATAGAGAAGGTGGGAACCATCGTGGACATCCTCAGCAACACGTCTACCAATCACAACGGCTTCCCGGTCGTTGTGCAGGTCGCTGATAGTGATGAGGTATTGTATGATGGTCGGGCTTCTGTATTTTGACTACGTTTGTTTTTTTATTTATAAAGCAATGAACTGAACTCGAAAGATAAAGATCATATTTTTGGATCCATCCGTGATAAAAATGTATCTACCAGATGGTGCATTGAAAATTTTGGGGCTTCATGTGTCTTATTCCTTTGCAATGTGTGAAGTCATTTTCCAGTGTTTCTAGTACAGCTGCAGAGGAGTTTTCAGATGTAATAGAAAATCACTATCCTGACATCAACAGGCCATTTGCAAATATGAATAAGTCTGGGACCTCTCAGTGAATTTTTGATTTAGAGCGGCTGTTATCAACCAGTTATCGACATGTGATGTAGCGTTGACGTAGCGCTCTGTGTAGATGGCCAATCACAGCGCAGTACAGCTGGACCCCTAATCACAATGTCGTGCAGACACAGGAGGTGTTTGAGGAAGCTATGGCTGCTCCCACGGCCCGCTTCCCTCTTGTACAGAGTCCACTATTGAATGGAAAAGGTCCAGTTCCCATTCTCTGGATCACATTGTGGCAACTTTAACAACATAGATGAAACACCACACCTCGAGGCACATAGTCAGAGTACTTTCAGGATGACTTCTGGCACTGAATAACATCATAGACGAATTATACTTTACCAGAAAGGGATAGAGCTCCAAGTCAAACAGAAACTTTCTTTCATTAATGACACCTTCTTTTGTTTGTCCCCAATTTAGCCAGCGAAGCTCTGTGGCCTCATCCTCCGCTCTCAGCTCATCGTCCTCCTCAAGCACAAGGTAACGTCAGCGACGGGAAGAAGATGTTTGTCACTGTTAAATGATTTAAATGGAGTCATTCAGTGTTTGTTCCTGCTTCGTCCTGGCAGGTGTTTGTGGAGTTGGCCCGCTCCCGGCTGACCCAGAGGAAGCTCCAGCTGAAAGACTTCCGGGACGCTTATCCTCGCTTCCCCCCGATCCAGAGCATCCACGTCTCCCAGGACGAGAGGGAGTGTATGATGGACCTCACTGAGTTCATGAACGCAACGCCTTACACTGTACCGCAGGTAACACACACTGACACTCACTTTCATTCAATCAACCACCTGTCATAAAGTGCTTCACAGATGACTCAAAACAAAAAAGACAAAACATTCAAAATGATAAGACCAATGCAAGTGAGACAATAAAAATGATGAAAAGGAAATTAAATAGATTTAAAAACCAAAATAACAGTAATAGTAGTAAAACAGGGCAATTAAAGCTAGATTAAAGAAATGGATAAAATATGTTTAAAAAAACAACAATATAAATGACAGAAACAAAATAGATGTTAAAGATATAAAAATAATAACTATAATGAAATATTAAAATAAAAGCTAAACTTAAACTAGATTAAATTGATTTTAAAAACAAAGACAAATAAAATCGATTAGGAAAACTAATAACATAAACTTAAATGGAATACAATTTTACAACATAAAGATAATGAAGTGAATAAAAAATATGTATATAATAAATAAATAGAAATTTATTTATATGAAAGTTTTTACAAGCTCAAAGTTTCCTCAGTTTTTAACTTGCAGCTGTTACACAGATGCTATATTACAAACTGATTGAAAATATTTAAATGTATGGTTGTCTCTTTCACTGTTCTGTTGTTTATCGTAGAACAGTAGTTGTGGGATTTATTGAATCTTGTGTCTTCTGTGTTCTTGTCTGCTTTCTCCTTTTGTGTCTCTCCATAAAAGCCTTTTTGAGATTTTTATTTTGAGGTTTGTGATATGGCTGGTTGACTGAAAGGATCTCAATAGGGGCTGCAATGAAATTTCTGGAAAGATCTAACAGCCTATCACATCAGTCGGTCTGCTGCCTCTGCTGCATCACTTTAGAGCAGAGACCACAGCGGACGCAATAAAACAGACTACAGAATATATTTTACTGGAGTCAATGACAACAATGATCAATATCCATTGAAGCAACAAAAGGAGGAGCATGTGATCGATTTGTCAAAGAGCTGTTGAACAAGCAGAACACAAACTTGCAGAAATGTGACGTCTTCGGGTCGCTCTGCGCGCAGTAACTTCCTGCACAGCGCATCGGGTTTGTTTTCCGCGGCGGAGATTGTTGCCATAAAAAGGCAACTCCATGAGAATTATATGAAAGTCGTTTGGATATGTCAGAAGCGACGAAGCACAGATTAAGGCGGTCTGCAAAGTATGCCGTCAATCAGTGCCTACCAAGACGGGAGACAACAAATTTTTTTCATCGTCTGAAAAGGTACAATCCCAGCGACCACACCAATATTTTAATAACTTTTAAGGCAAGATCACTTGTATTGTTTTGTTAAGGCAGCTAAATCATGTCTGCAAAGTTAAATGTTTACATTTAGATGTTAATCAATATATTCCTTTATCATAAAATACATTTAAACCAAGCGTCGTTTACACAGTTAAATGTTTTTTTATGTTATATAATAAACTATATTATAAAGTTTAACTAATGAGCATTTTGGTGTCTTCAGTCATCACCAGGATCTTCTTCAGACTAGCAGAATTATTAAAGTTCATATTGTTGATGTATTGTAATGTTGATAATTATGTAAAGATAATTATTTGGGTTATAGCTGTTTATTAATGAATAAAGTTGAACTAAATTTGAGGTGGTTTTTCTGCAGGAAACATCTTTGCCTCGTGTGTTCAAGCTGTTCAGAGCGCTGGGACTCCGACACCTAGTGGTGGTGGATGATGAGAACAGGGTAAGAGTGTGTGTTTGTGTTTATGTCTGAATGGCCTTTTTTAACATTTCCCCGTGTGTTTTTGACCTTCGCTATTCATATAACGATTAAAGTAAAGTTTGATCACACTTTTGCTCGGTGCCTTAATGACGACAATTGTTCTGAATCTGCAGGTGGTCGGACTGGTGACCAGGAAAGACTTGGCCAGATATCATATGGGCAGACACGGACTGGAGGAACTTCAGCTGGCCCAGACATAGTGTGCGCGCACACACACACACACACACACACACACACACACACACACAAACACAAACACACACACACACACACACACACACACACACACACACAAACACAAACACAAACTACGACCACCTGATGCCTCATAAGCTCTATGCAGGACACCATCAAGGGCCAAGACATACTTTGATGCCAAAATGGTCTCCATGACAACACAAGGAAACCCTGTGTACAGACCCGGGTCATAAACAGAAGACACTTTTAAAAGTCAAACTGCTCTTGGTGTAAAAAAGAAAGAAAAAAAAGACATCCCCAGGTGTGAGTGAAATATTTTACTTTGAAAGGATTCTGACTTCCTTTATTGTTATCACGGTTTGTTTGGCGACTGCTGTGCTGAGTCAACAAAAATGACGCCCTCGCACAAGGCTTTTATATCATTTCTTTGTCATTTGGTTATATGAAAATAATGTACAATGGTCAGAAAAGGAAAAAATTGCCTTATCGGATGATTTATCCTGTGTGTACACAAATTTACAAACCTCACTCCAGACATTTTACGTAGAGGCCAAATAAAGTCAGAGCGACGGGAAATTTTCAAACTAAAATTAAACAGCTTGAATAGCAGAAATCAGGTGAGAGGAATCGGTTTGATCTACATTACCTGGTAAACAGGAAACCCTCCTCTTTTTATTCATAAAAACACACACACATACAGTTTGTCACTCAGTCTATTCTGAAGCCCTGTTCACACGGGACCTCATGTCTGAGATCTCGTGGCAGAAATTAGCCCCTCATGCCTGCACGTCCAGATGTTGTGGAGAGTCATTTCAGTACCAGTATCGCAAATGCCTCTGATACTGCTTAAAATGCAGGATTCGATACCTAAAGTACTTCACACATGTACATAGTGGAAGGTTTCCTGGAAATCAATTCTTCTGTTGCTCTAACACAGAAGCAGCAAGTTACACTGTGCACCTTCTGGCAACTACTGTATAATAGCGACAAAAAAGATTTTCCAGTGAATGGTGTAACGATTGCTGTGAGCAAATGTCAGCAATGTGACAGTATTTTACTGTAGAGTCCCACCAGCTTAGAGTTTAACCTGAGCCATCATAGCAATCATTTCACGGTTCACGGTAAACAGCTGTTCCTTTTTTTTTTTTAACACAATGGGATTGGAGCAGTACTCTGTATTCACTGATACACAAGTTAAGGTACTGGAATTAATATTGGGCATAAAAAGGTATCAGAATATCTCTACTTTTGTCAGGCATATTTGTATGGATTAACTGAGGTCTGTGTTTGACTTGAATTTACCGACATCCCGCAGATCATCCCGGTCATGCACAGTGCTAACCTCTTTATGTTAAACATTTATTCAACAAATATTAAACAAACACAACCGATGCTGCTGCAAATTCTCACATTTTGAGGTTTCACTCTTCTGGTGAATTTGAGCTTGTTCTTTATGTGAATGAGTGTCCATGCTGTTTAGACCTTTAGACCTTCTTACACCCAAAATGATGCCAAAACTTCCATCTCACTTTGTGTAGTTTTTGACCGAGGAGAGGCTGAAGCGATGCACGCAAAAACAAAATCTAAATTTGACACAATTTGCCATGTCTTTGATAACTTCAGACATGGCAGATTCACACCGCATAAGATCACAGGCAACCTTCACAATCACTACACTTTACCAGAAAATAATTAAATGACCCAAAAGAAGAAAATTACACCATAAAAAGAAACAACCTTTAAACCTTTGAGGCCATGTGGCTGGTCATGACTGATCCATGTTAGCATCGTTTCATGAGTATAAAGAATAAACATTACAGAAACCTCAAAGTGACCAAAACCCACAAATCCTGTGTGAATAGGGCTTTATTGTGTCCCCTCAATGTCATTTGAACGATATGCAGTGATGAATTATTGATCAGCAATGAATGACATTTTAAAAGAATTCAAATGGATGCTTTTTATGTCTTGGTTTTGAATTCAACAAAACATTTAAGCTAGTTTGCTTTAAAAACCTGATTTTAAGCCAGTGTTCAAGAGTCTGTTTCTTCACTGACAATTTAAGGTCTTCTTTGGTGGTGTCAAAGTTTTATTCTCCATTCTTGGGTAGTTTTGCACTGAGCGAATGCTTTTATTTATTGTTAATGTTGAATATTTTGTGTGGTTTGGGCTCATGGGGGGTCAGGCAGAGTTTGGGGTTTTCATGTGTCACAAGTGCATTTCGAAAAGAGGAGACTGCCTGATTATTTTGAATCTTGTCTCTTTTGGTCTATTACATGAAGATACAGATCCTTCCTTCCTTCTCTTTTTGTCAGCTTTACTGAACACACACACACACACACACATATAAATATATATGTATATATATATATATATATATATATATATTTGTACTACTGTCAGTGAAACATGGACTTATACTTAAAGGTACTCACATTATTTTTAACACCTTCAGATGTTTGCACTTTGCCTACTACTGGAAAAAAAAAGTCTCTTTCTGTTGAGAAATACCCACAAGTGTCCCTCATGAGACTCTATATGAATGTAAACCGTTGTTTACCACAAACCTTCTGTGTAAACAAATCAGTTAAATCCTACGTTACTCCAGTTAGCACACAAAACACAGACTAATTTAGTTATTTAATTTTTCAACTTGTAAATCTAACATTTCTTCAGTGATCAGTATTACTTGTTTTTCTTTGTGCAATTCACACATTTTAGTCCGATTTTGTCCTCTTTGTGATCTTTGTTTTTGTTGTACAGTTCTAGATGTTAAAATATAGACTATGCTCTATTTTATAACCACTGGATGAGCCTTTTGTGAATTAATAAAGTTCAAATTTATCTATTGTTACATGATTTGTTTGTCTGTTTGTTAGGGAAATGTTTAAAACTTTTTCAAAACAGCATTTTTTTTTTCTCATGACAGTTTTTTGGTATTGTGGTATTAACACACACACACACACACACACACACACATATTTATATAATAAAGGTCATTATTCACTTTGGACAAAAAAGCATTTAAAATCTTTGCAGATTCACAACGTGAGGTGGAAAAACTCTTCCCGAAAATCCCTATAAAATGAAAAATACATTTTCTGAGTTTTACTCCTGTGTTAACTCTTTAAAACCTGCACAAACATCATTTTTCTTGTAAACCATTGAAACTTTTGTCCTTTTTTGGAAAATAGATGTGCGTAGTGAACACAGTGAGCAGCGGAAATGTAATCTTACAAGCAGTTCCACAAGAGAAATAATGCATCACTTGTAGCATTTTCTTACGCACCTGACTGGAATACAAACGGTTATATCCTGAGGAATTTTGTTATGACTATGCATAATAAAAAAAGTTCAGACACATGCACTCATCTTCCCATCTCTTCTGTCACTTCTCTTAGTCTCCACTAGATGTCAGAAAAAGTCCAGATAAAGACATGCTGATTAGACGGAGCACGCTAAGTTACTTCAGTGACAAAATATATGCATGTTTAGATTTTACATGCATGATTTTCAGCTTATATTGTTTTTAAGTGGCAGTCCATTAATGTTTTAATGTGGAGACTCATGCACGCATTCACACACTATAAAAAAATCCACCTAACACCTTCTCTAAAGCTCACTTATTGACATGTTTTTGTTAAATCTGTGCTTTGACTTTATTGGCTGAAGCTGCATAATGTTTCAGTAGCTTTTGTTTTGAAGTAAGTCTATTTATATAAAGGACAGAGAAATTACCCTTTTGTGGTATTAGTACACAATCAGCTAAAAAGAAACATTAAGGACAGTCTGACTGCCGCTGAGCCTTTTAAGCGGCCTGATATTTATGGACAAGCTGCTGTTAAGATGTTAGGTAATGGACACAACTGTCAGGTATTGAACCAGTGCAGGACATCAGTGTTACACAACAGAATGACTCCTCCAGTCTCCGAGGAAGCCCTGAGGATGAGTTAGCTTCGTTATGAGGTTTAAATTCTGCTGAAGACGCAGAATGCATTGATGAAGCCTTTTGTCTTTTGTTACATTCCTGCCCTGAAAACAAAAAAGTTAAGTTGCATTTAAAAAATGCAGCAGGAAAAGCAAAGGTTGTAGGTGTTACTAACACTGATGACAGCTCTGTAAACCAGTGTGACAGCATGGACCATACACAGACATAAAAAAATGAGCTTAAATAATAAATAAATGAGATCTTTTTAATATGTAATTATAATACTTAGAAATATAGTTTTCTGGACATTATTCCCTTGTTTTTTTTAATTTAATCCTTTCTTAAACTATTTTCAGGTCATTTTCTTGTAACTTTTCACTAATTTCTTGCAATTTGTGGCTCACTTCTTGCCAGGTTGCTCATTATTGTCTTTTCCCCATGTTTTTGAAAGAGAAATCAAATCAGATTGCTAAGGTATCAAATCATTTAACAAAGACAGGATTTTCTGTGACTTTTTTTAGGAACAAAATGAACAAATGTTTCCATTGTGTTTTTTACTGCAGTTATGATGAAACTGCCCTGAGGCCAGAGAGGGGAGGGCCAGCATTCAACTCTCATGTTTAAAAGTCTCCTGTCAGCGTGACGGCTGAGCTACGAGACCAGATCTTTGCTGCCAGAGCAACTTTTGAGAAGACTTTCTCATCTGACAAGGTAAAATTATTATATCATCATTATATCATCATATTAAAAGTTTGTTGACTTGTGCAGGAAATAAGTGACTTCCTCCGTATGTAGTAAAACATGCATGATATTATATATTATATGTGTGTGATGTAGTACAGTAAGCATTTCCAAACTATTTTCTAATTCCAGCTTCTCAAGTGTGAGAATTTGCTGCTTTTCTAACATTATAAAGTGAATATGACCAAACAAGCTATTTGAAGACCTCATCTTGAGATTTTGGATTTTGTGATGAGTATTTTCTGACACTGTAGACTTAAACGGTTAATTACTCAATCACAAAAAGCAACAAACATCACTGATAATAATTATTGGTTGCAGCCCTGATCCAGACATCTGTCACAATTTTCAATCTCAACCTTATGTTCCCCATTAACAGTCACCTCAGCTCCATGTTCCCTCAGTCCTTTGTTTCCTCAGTCTAAACCCTACGTTCTCCCAGCCTCATTTTTCCTACTACTATGTTGCATTTGTGTTGAGTGCGACTTTGTGTGTGAATGTGCACATTTTATCATGATATAGTCTGTTTTTGTGCCCCGTTATTGCTAATACAAGCCTCAGAAACGCCTCCTTTGCCTTTGATAAATTGAGTCATATACGTACACATAATGCTCACTCATCACCTGACAGAAAAAGCCTTTTACTCATTTTTCATCCCCTGACAAACTTGATTACCACCCCTGATCATCTCCATACTTATTCAATCATTCCTTGACAAACACCTTTTGTATGTATTCATTCATCGCTGGCCGGCAAATACCTTTACCACATTAAATTATTATTCATTCCCTCAGAGAATTAACGTCTGGGATATTCAGTCATTCTCCGTCTGACTAAATCAGGCGGTTATGGTTGAATGGGCTGCAAATGAGACGCGTTATTCTTTCTACACTAAGCAGAGATAAATGCTCCCCACCCAATACGCTGCTGGAAAACCATTTAGACACTTTTTATGCATGCAGACCCAATGTATAGCTTACATACTGTGAGTGTGTGTGTGGGTGTGTGTGAGAAAGCAATTACCAGACCTCATGTACCTACAGCTTAATGGAATAACTTGCCAAATCAATGCAGATTACACTTGCAAATCCATGTGATATCAGTCCGTGAATTCAATTTGAGGTGTGTTACTGTACGATAATTGTTTTTCTTCGGCCGTCAGCAGCACCCCTGCAGCTTTTTGGGATGACGAGCGACCTTCTCTTCAAAATAACTTTTGACTGTGAATTTTAGAAACAGCAATATAGATACAGTAGCAAAGATTATTTGTCTTTCTGGTACCCAGGAATAAGTAATAATGAGAAGAAAACAGGAACTTTAAATTAACAAGGTATTTGTGGTTTTGTGGTTTTTTGTGTCCCACATATAAGGGGCTTACCTTTCCATTATTGCTCGCATCATACTCCTACGTCACCTTTTATTGGAAATAATGACTGCTAGTTTGGGGGCTTCAATAGAAATAAACCTGCTAATGTTTTGAACATCCATCGCCATGCGTCTTTGAATGTTATCGTGAGAGGAGAAGTCGCATAACATCACTCAGTGGAAACACAGTCATCTCACAATTGTGTTTAATCGACATTTGGAAAACACGGCTTAACTTTTGCACAAATCTGTAATGGAAACCAGTCTAGCGAACAAGAATATTTCCCTAAATGTCGTCTTTATTTTTGCATATATTTATGTTTAACTGAGTAAACTCAATTTAATAAATTATCTGCTGTTGACATTTTGCTAAGTCTTTGTTCGATGAGTGATGGACTTGTTGGACTTGATGGACTTGTTCAGTTGAGGGGAGAGCTATTGACTTCATGTTATCATGACATTACCTCAGCACAGCCGGTCCTCGGCTGCTGCCTGCGGAGCTTTTTATCAGGTTCTTCCTGTTTGAATAAAAAATGTGGGTCTGCGTGTTTAAACCCTGGAGGGGCTCCTAACGCAGAGACTCTCTTTATGACACCATCCTTGTTCAAGCACACATTTTTATAGATGCCACTCATCCCACCGGGGACCACTGCTGCTGATGATTTATATTTCCATAAAGCAATATGAATATAATGGGTTTATAGCACAGCTTGCTTTAGGACAGACAGGAGAGAGACCCACTGCTGCTGACACTGACAGGGTGATTGGTCGGGCAGGGCGACGATATTAAATCAGATTTTACTGCCGTTTACCATTTTAGGATGATGGATTTGTACAGTGAGGCTTAAAGGGATAGTTCAGAATTTTTTAAGTGGTGTCAGTAGATGGCTGTCGGCGCACTCCCAGATTGCAAAAACAGGGGTGCCCACTATATTTCAAACATTTTCACTGCTTTACCATTGTGATGGAGCTGAAGCCGTCACATCCAGATATGCTTTCTTGAAGCCACTACACTCCTTTGACAAAAAGAGTAGTTTTACCTCACAGAAAACATTAGTTGCTGGTCTACTGCTGCCTCGATGGGTTGTTGTCCGTGCCAATTATTCATCCTACTATAAAATTAAGAAAACTCCTTTTTCTCCTCGATGGGTTGCCCAATCGATCTGAAATGGCATGTGGACACTGAAAATTGTCACATGTGGGGACTGATGAAACCCTTTGTCTTCTTCACTCACTGCCCGTGCCCGTTTTTTTATAAAAATACTTCACATATAATGTTGGTCTGCTTCTTCTTCTGACAGCGCCACTCTGCCATTGTAACACACACTGTGGTCAAAGGTGGAGTTGCAGCTTGAATGACAAAAATAAAGCGCAATTCTTTCATTTTTTGTTGCTACAAAGCAGATTTCTTTTAGCCTGTTTATTTGCATTTTTGGCAAAATCTGCACCAACATATAGGTCTGTGGTCTGCACGAGGTTGTGCTGTGCACATCCCCTAAAGTCTGAATGCAGTTACGTTGTACATTTCCGTGGATATGGACTAGTAGGTTTATATTTTAGACATTTGCTTGGGCTCTGCCTTTTAACTTTCAGCTCAGTGTGTAAACTCTCCCAACAATAGTCAGCTGGGAATGTCCCAGTTTGTGCAAAATGTGATAGGATGTTACACATACTGGAAGTGTGCAAATTAAATGCTCTAACTTGTATATTTTCATCTCCTCTTGTAAAATACACTCATAGATGCTTGACGTGATGCCACTAGGGTCACTATTTGGAGCCAAGAAATTAGAAATAAGTGCCAATGTATATCATATTTCGTTACTTAAAGTTGTTTTCCCAAGAAACCTAGAGAGACTGTAGGAGAAGAATCTAAAACGTCAGTGTTGAACCACAGCTGCTATCTATTATTCAATGAATGACCTATATTGACCCATATACAGTGGTGTAGCTCTCTCGCTCACACCTATAAGTTTTCTGTCTGTTTCAATATGAGCTCACTGTTCTTTGCTGGCAGGAAGACAAACTATCGCCAAATTGAGTCTGTATCAAGACACAGCCTCTGCTCCGTCTCTCCTCTCGCTCTGTATTTTTATCTCACTTCCTTCCTCGCTAATTTTCATTTTCTTTCTGACCACATGAGCCGACGTCCCTCATTTATCAAACTAGCCTGTTTCACTAATGTCAGTCAGTTCCTCCAGTTGAAACATTAATTGTAATGTGGCAAAACAAATCTGGGTCAGTTTCATGTAAAAAAAAAAAAAACAAAATAAAAAACCTATTATTTTCGTGACACTGCTTGTCTCATCGGGGCTGCTGCTGGCTGACGTAAAAACACGGAGCCAGTGTTTGGTTTGTCTGTTCTGGGCTACGGTAGACACATGGCAGTGCTACATGATGATAACCTGCTTATAAATGGCTCATACTACGGCAGCGAAAACACAATTCTTATTTTCTGGTGATTATAATAATAATAATAATAATGGATTTTATTTGTAATGCACTTTATATTTGAAACATATCTCAAAGTGCTACATGATAAAATAATTAGAATTAAAACTGATAAAAAAAACAACGAAAATAACAGATAAAAAACGATCAAAAATAAAAGCATATTAAAAGTCATAAATAGGAGCTAAACACACCAAAGAAAGCATATTTATTATATTATATCCCCTTTCTAACAATATATCCCCCTAAATCTTACACACTAGACCTTTAAGTCAAGTATTATAAGCGCATTTTTCAGGTTTTTGACTACATACTGAATCCATACCACCAAAATTGTATTAATGAAAGCAAATGTATATATGTGACTGTAACGTAACACCATGCTGAGGTTTCCTGGAGTCTTAGAGAGTGAGGGACAGAGGAAGAGAAAAGTTGTCTCACATAACATGTTACACGACAGCTTCACAACCTGTGAGTGACAGATTAACAAGGTGTGTGTGTGTGTGTGAAAGGGAGTGTGTCTGATTGTCAAGTGGGGAGAAGCAGCCCCTTTTGTATTCTACTGAGAAAGAGAGGTAAAAAAGACTGAGTGGAGAAAAAAAAGATGAGAGTCATGATTGAAGCATACTGCTGACAGGGTGTGGTCAGTAAAGACAGAGGGAGATAAAGAAGAAGGTGAAGGGGGTGGGAGGAGGATGGGGAGGGGGGATAAGATAAATAGAGAGACACGGAGAGAGATGGCGTGACACAGTGATGAATGGCTGGAGGGAGAGAGTGGACACCGCATGTGAATTTGTGTAAGTGATGAAAAATGAAGAGGAAAATAAAAGCATGAAAGAGTTGGGGGTGGGGGTCGGTGGGGGGTGCGTGAGAAGAAGGAGGGAGGCATGGAAGCGTGAATTGGGGAGGGAGGGGGTAAAGGATGAGCTCATTGCAGTCTCTGGGCTGATGACACGAGGAGGAGGGATGCAGGGGGAGGAGGAGGAGGAGGAGGGAGGGTTCGCTGCTCGTCTGCGAATCGATAGCCAGCGTCTGAGTAACACACACACACACACACACACACACACACACACACACACACACACACACACACACACACACACATACATGCTGCTGCAGACAGATCTGCCGGCTGAAGCAGCCACCGTCAGCTCCCGGCATCCTCGCTGCTGCTGCTGCTGCTGCTGCTGCAACATCAACACAAAAAAACCAAACATTTTTAGCCTTTAGATTCCTTTCTGTTTTTGAGGTCTGACAGAGAAGAAGTGTAGAAAGCCGGCTGCCTCTTGCTGCTTCTCCCTCGCTCTCTCACTCCCTCCACCCTCTCTCTCTCTCTCTCTCTCGCTCACACACATCCCCATCACATCCACACCCACACCCAAGGATACCCTCCCTGCCTCTCAGCCTCTCTCACGCCAGCTCTTTTTCCTTCTCAACAACATTTTTTTTTATTATTTCCTCCCGGGAGGAGATGCTCGTCTGACCCCCACCACCTCCTCCGCCTCCGCGTTTGCCTTCCAATCCAAGACTTTTGTGGATGGTCTCTTCTTTAACCCATCCTTGTTCTGCTACTTTGTTGCTACCTGTGGAGGTTTCCCCGGTTTTCTCTCTTGCCAGCCGTCGCACAGAGTGCAGCCCCGCAGAGAGGCACCATGCTGGGATTGGACGTGTGTGAGTTTGGGGGTCAGGTGCTGGAGCTGCTGTGGTTAACTATGTGCTACAGAGGTGAGGCGATGGAGGAGTGTGTGTGTGAGTGTGTGTGTGTGTGTGTGAGTGTGTGTGTGTGCATGCACTAGTGAATTGGTATAACTTCACTTATACAAGTTATTATACTGTGCATGAGTGATCTATTTTATAGTGTATAAATTAAGCCAAAATATAGAAAAAAATCATAATCATGGGCATGTGTGTTTGTCTTTATGCATGTTCTTCTGTGTATGTGCTTGTGTGTGTGTGTTTGTGTGTGTGTGTGTGCCATATGTCTCTATCCTGGCGGGTGTGGACATTTTTATGTCTAACATGAAGTGCTGCCAAGACAAGCCAAAGGTGGCAGATCAATAGCTATCGATCACATCCTACACTATCTCCTGTACGTGTGTGTGTGCGTGCGTGCATGTGTGTGTGGGTGACTGCATGTGTGCTGCCGGCTTTTGTAATTATGTTTCTGCTCACATACATGCACACACACGCAAAAGGGTGTGTGTTCATGAGAAATACTAGCGGAGGGAGCAGCTCTCTCTGTGTGTGTGTGTGTGTGTGTGTGTGTGTGTGTGTGTGTGTGTGTGTGTGTGTGTGTGTGTGTGTGTGTGTGTGTGTGTGTGTGTGATGACACAGCGTATGTCAAATGATGGCACCATTGTCTGCTGTTAATTCAGTCTTTTTTTCTGCTTTTATTTTTGTAACAGTATTTGCAAGGCAACTGTGTGTGTGTGTGTGTGTGTGTGTGTGTGTGTGTGTGTGTGTGTGTGTGTGTGTGTGTGTGTGTGTGTGTGTGTGTGTGTGTGTGTTCACTTCACTGCAGTGCTGAGCAGTTACAGATGGTGGAACAGTCTTGGGGTTTCCCTTCACAAAGGTGTGTATGTAAGAGTGTGTGTTTTCTGAGATGAAGATAAAAAGGCAAAAAGGGAAAGCGAGTGAAGTAATTTGAAAAGAGAGATTCAGAAGGAGAGAGAGAGGGAGAGGAAACCACAGTGACAATTACGAGAGAAGAAACAGGAGAAAATGAGAGATCATGTTCAAACGAAGGTCTCCAAAGTGGAAGCGAAATGTGATTTAAGATCTAAGGCGGCCGTGAATAATCTGTTCCATTAACTGTGTGAATTTCAAACAGCGATTTGAATTGATCGCTCAGCTCCAGTCAGGATCCAGAGAGTCACCGACAGTAGATATTCACGTCAGCCGATTTCAGTCCCAACTCCCTGAACTTCAACCATTTCTAATTTCTTAAAACATCTCAAAGAACCACATTTGAACCATCAAATCATTCAATGGGTGATCACTCCGAATATGTCATGACAAAAAAAAAAATCTGCTCTTTTTGCATCATTTCATCATGGTCAGAAACAAAAAACAGCTTCAAGCAGTTGCACACAGGGAATTAAAGAAGTGTGTGAGATTTAGGTATATTCAGTGGCATCTAGTGGTGAAGGTTGCAACCAGTGGAAACTTGTCCTGGTCAGAATTCCTTCAGTGTATATTTGGTTAGTAGGTTTTCACTGGGTGCCAAGTTATCCGCAAAGGTCTCTTCCTCTCCAAAACAAATGAAACAGGCAATTTAAACCAATGAAAACACTGAATAAAGCAGTTTTACCTTACAAGCCACTGTTTTTCCAGTGCTGTTTGGCATGTTGGATACAGGCCACTAGCACAGCACCAGCTACTGTGCTTATCCTTTTTCTCCTGATTCAAGATCCAGAAGTTCAAGAGGTTTTCACAGGGAGTCAGATAACCAGCCTGTTCTCATTCCCAACTTGTCAAATGCCGTCGCATGGTCAGTAATTTTGGGGTCAGACACTGACGCAAAAAGCCACCTTTCATGGATGATTAGCTGGTTGGCACCTTTTGCGGCAGTATGATAGTCAGTTTAAAACACTGCCAGTAACGACATAATACAAGGAGCTGGAAAGTCCCTTTAGGATGGGCAGGAAGAGAAGTGGGTGGGTCCGACAAACCCCAGACTTTCTCTCGGGAGCTTGCTGCACAAGAAAATAAACATAAATACAAGGTGTTTTACTGATATTTTAAGTTTATTTTGAAGAATACTGTTTGCATCTAAACAGGAAGAAACTGTACATCTCCTGTCAAAACAGCAGTGTGTTTTGAAAAGACCAAATGCATTTAACAGGCATAAATGAGACGCCGTCCTTGAATGTCAACAACAGATGCAGGAGGATACCTAGTGCATCATATGTAGATGTGACCAGCACTGACCAAGTGGCGATATTTGATGAGTTGAGATGAGACTTTGTTGCCAAAACAAACAAACCCAGTAATTTAAACTGGTAAAAACACTGAATACAGCAGTTCCATGGTTTTAAAAAAGTGTTTTTCTGATGCTCTTGTCATGAAGGAGCCGCTAACTACGATGGCTGGCGTGAAAACTTGAATGGGCCTATCTAGAGCCCGTGTTTGGTTTCATTCTGGGCTACTGTAGAAACATAGCAGTGCAACATTGCTGACTCCATGACAAGGACTAGACCCCAATGTAGATATGAACAGCTCATTCTACAGTAACAAAAAAATCTTATTTTCAGGTGATTATACACTAGAAAACATACTTGTTATATTATATTCCATTTCTGCCAATATATCCCCCGAAATCCTACACGCTGGACCTTTAAAGTGAATTTTGCCGCCTGTGCTGTTTTGCTGTGAATATATATGACACATCGAATCTTGTCAAGAACATTTGGCTGAGATTGAGTTTTGAAAAATGAGGAGGAGGAGGAGATTTTTGATGGCAACGTGGGAGGTGACTGAGTGGAAGATAAATGGCAGGAGTTGGGAGGTGAATGACGAAGCGAGGAGGAGGGAGGGCGAGAAACATCGAGGTAAAGAGGGTTTTTTTTGGAGAAGAGGAGAAAAAAGCAATGAGGAGGAGGGGAAGTTGTACAGAGAGGAGGAGGGAGATAAGTGGATAGAGGAGGATGAAGATGTGAGTAGGTGGAAGATGAGAAGGCGAGGAGGCAGGAGGAGAGGAGGAAGATGGGGTAAACACAAAAGGAAGGAAACAAAGGGAAAATGTTGGCGGTTGAGATCGACATGTTCTGTCAGCAGCTGTTACTAGGAAAGAAACTGAAGAAAGTGTGTGTGTGTGTGTGTGTGTGTGTGTGTGTGTGTGTGTGTGTGTGTGTGTGTGTGTGTGTGTGTGCGTGTGTGTGCGTGCGTGTGTGTGTGGCAGAGAGGGAGTGAGTGGGTGAGGCCCATGTGGCAGCACGCTCTTCATGAGCTGTCAATCAGCAAAGGCAGCGAGCAGCAAGCGTTCAAACAAGCTAATTGAAATCCCTCTTCTCTCCCTTATTTTTCTATCTTTCTATCTTCATTTCTATCCTTATTTTTCTATCTTTCTATCTTCATTTTCTCTCTAATCCTCCCTCACTTTTTACCTCACTTATTCCCTATTTATTTCTCTCTTTTTGTCTTCTTCTCCTCTTCCCTCCATCTCCCTCTGTCAGATTAAATAACCTCCATACCTCTCTCTCTAACCTCTCCTTCCTTCCCTCCTTACGTTCCCTCTCTCCTGTCCTTACCTGCTCACTCCTGCTGTCTTCGCACTCTCACTCCTGCCGTCAGATTGTCAGATGTGTTTAAGAAACTGTATCTACTCCTCATGTCATTCCTCCTCCCAATTTTTTCTGTCCCAGCAGTGATAAATGAGGTTGAGTGGGTGAGCAGACACATACGAGACCAATCAAGTCAGTCAATTAGACAACCTGCTGTCTCTACAGGGCTGACAGAGCAGCTGAGGACATATTACTGTGTGTGTGTGTGTGTGTGTCTCAGTGAGGAGGAGGTTGATTAAAGGGGCGAATTGCTGTCCATAGAGAGCTGTAGTGATGACGTCATGAGCGGGTTAGCCTCTGTTTCACCTGCTCCTGTAACTCGATGCAATCCCGGAGTCGATGTATAGATGTACAGTATATAATCACATTTTTTTCCATATTGCATTAATACTGCACCATAAAATGTGAAGTGGTAAAACTAAACTGAATAAAGAAAAAAAAAGAAGCAATAAGAGTATTCAGATCAATCTCAAGTTGAAAATAAGATGACACATTGAATTTCGATTTATTTCTGACTCGTTACAGTATGTTTGCTTCTTCTTTTGCTTAGTGATAAACCCACTGAAATGTTCATCTTTGACACTAAAATGTTGGCTTGCAATGATGAAACATAAGCCTCCCCATGCCAGAAAAGCTGTAGCAACAAAAAAATTAATTTAATTTAATTTAATTTTTTGCATATGAATGAATTCAACTATAACTTCCGTCACATATATTTACTGGTGGTCATTTCTTGGTGTTGAGTTTTTTTTTGTAATTTCTGTGCGACTAATTGCATAATAACAAAACCGCATGTGAAATGGATCACTGCAGCATTCAGCAGATGGATAATGGCGTTTTCAAACCGCAATAAAAGACATTTAAATGTGAGATGAAAAGCTGCATCATGCTACAATCACTATTGACAACTGCACCATTACGAGCAGAGCATATTTAATAGTGAAAGTGTCAGTTCTGCAGTTATACAATATGCCACAGAAGCTGTCATGAGCGTGTCATAAGACATCCTCGGTGTGTTGATATCACCAATAACAGCAGCTGGTATCATTTGTTTGTCATCGCGGCCTTTCATCAACACGGAAACATGAGGGAAATGAGATCTCAGTGATTTGCTGTTTAACATGATGAAGTGTCATGAGTATCTGCAGTGCTGACGGGGTGTCTGCAGCCTTACATGGAAATCTTGCAGGTGACATATTGATTCTGGTGGTGTTGTGGCGGAGAAGGCCACGCACTGACAGCAGCCTCAGAGATGGAGGTGAACCCTGCTGTATCATGGCCCGCTGCTGGGATGATATTATTTTGATCGGTCTTCTTTGACTGCCTTTTCCTTCACTGTGAGAAGGTCTTACTGGCTTTGCGGAGACCTGAAAGATCCCTTCTTATCTTCTGCTGCATGTGTGTTTTTTTATGTGTGTTTCAGTGTCCCAGCAGTCTCGTTATAGTATTAGAACGGAGCAGTGACAGCGGGCCTCGGAGGACTATAAAAAACAGCAAATCAACGCTTAGGGCAAAAACACACACATGCTAGACACACACAGTGAGAGAGAAGTGTTTTCCTGACACAGTGAACGGTTATCTGGGTTAAGGAAAGAGGAGGCAGACAGGGAACGATTATTTAAACAGATTAAGGCTGTTGAGGGAAAAAAAGCATTTGAATCTTGATTACTAATAATGCCCCATTTATGATGCAGTTTTTTAAATAGATGTCATAACAAGTGTGTGTGTTTTTTTTTAAATCCATTTCAACTTGATTTAATCCCTGCTTGTCACATTTTAACGTTTGAGCAGAATTCCTGTCATTATTATGATGCCGGAGTGTGTTGTATTTTGTGTTGTATCTTGATGCAGGGGCTCGGCAGTTAGGTTTTGGCTGCTTGGTTGGGCTCTGGAAAAGATCTTGTTCATGTTAGTCAACTCACTTGACAGCTGACTCTCAGGACTAATGACTGTCCGACAAGTGACCAACTATTGACTAACAACTCACTAATGAGCAACTAAAGACTCTCCTGACAGAATAATACTGACTTTTAGATCACTTTTCCACCCAAATTGTGTACGCAGGTGTTTTATACACGAGTAAAACTGCTAAAAATAGGTGATAGACTTTAAGAGCAGAGCTGTATAAATGGCTTTGCAGCAGACATACTGTATATGCCTTTCTGTGTGTTTTTTTTTCTTTTGGGTGTGTCACATTGAACATTATGGACAGGCTGGAGAACAGGTAAACATTAGTGAGCAGTATAGATGGAAGCCAGTGAAAACTTTACTCTGGTTACCTCTTTTTCTATATCTGTTACTTATTTTAGTGTCTTTTTTCAAACTCTGTGCCAACTACATTTGGGTCAGTGTTTGAGATCTGTTGGAGTGGAGACCGATAGTATATTGTGACGAAGCGTCCTGCATCTCGACAGTTAAGGAGCTCAAGGAGAAATTGCCGCATTCACCTGAATGCTGTCATCAATGCTGATCAGAGCTGGAGCGGATAAATACCCGTGAATACTGCAGAGTATTTTGACCCAGGTCTGAATGCTGATTGTTACCTTTCCAATTACATACAAAAGCCAGATGTTAGCTGTTTTTTTGTGCAGTGAAAAAGTGTGTTTAGCATTACGCGGGACACAAACACCAGGTCAAGTCCTGTACTTGGCCGGCCTGACCTTTGCAGACTTTTTTGTGTCTTTATTGCATTCATTGCTCTGAATGTCAATACTGATGCTGATGGGTTTACATAAAATTAAGTTGAAAACCCAGTGCATCTCATACAGACACCAAAGGGTGCATTGTGTCTGTTTCTGACACTGAGGGTCACTGCTGATTAAATAGCTCAGTATGAAGGCTGGAAACAGCAAACCAGGCTCTGTCTTAAGATGAAAAAAATGTGCCAACCAGTTATGATAGATTTAGTCACAATCTGCATCCAGACATTTGTAAAAGTCTCACGTCAACACGGAACCAACAGAACAACATGTTCAGTGTGTGTGTGTTTCTGTTCAAACCTTGTCTACAGGAGCATACAGTGTGGTTGTCTGTGTGTTTTTGAGGTCTCGTGTGAGCAGTCCTCTCAAATCTGTCTTCCCCCTAAAGCCACCTCTCCTCTGCCAAGACAGCTTGCTGTGTTGGTTTTCACTAAACATGTTGGTTTAGTTTTAAATGTCAGCAGATGAACACTGAGTCTGTGTCTTGTAGTTGTACATACGGGCTGTGGATCCTCTGTCTTAGTGTAAAAGCTGTTCAAAAAATTGCTCTGCAAATGTAGTTTGAATTGGCAACTATGTTTTAACTCAGCATGCAATAGGTAAAAGTCTGAAAGATGTAAATTGATTTTATAGCTACAGACAAGAATATAAATCATTTTGCATGTAATAAAATAAGATCGACTGAATAAATTAACCCCAAGATTTTTTTTTTTACAGTTTTTTAGGCATTCACATGACACTGATAGGTGCCTAAAAATTCACATGAATAATAAATGCTCACTCAGTGGCGCAGCGATCAAGTCTTTTAGAGGTGACAAGGCTTGTATGTTTGTTTTCCAGTAGCATCCCTCCTCAGACTCATGTTCCTTCTCACTTTCTCTTGGGGGCAAAGAAAAAAAAATTCTCACCATTATTTTTTTAGCTTTTCTGTAACAACACAGAGCGCTGATTTACACTTGTAGCACATATTTTACAGCAGGCACGCGTGTAATGATGCAGAAGATGGTTTCAGAAGCTGCTGGGGTAATGAGGCAGTTTTATGGCCATCAAAGAAAATCCACCAGTTAATATCACATCACAGATGGGGGGCTGAACCAGTTGGAAGACCACTCACACACACACACACACACACACACACACACACACACACACATGCAAACACACTGCTGGCTTTTTGCTTGCTTGGTTCTAACACCAGATTCACACAATATGGAGGGTTTTAGCTGTGCATGTTTCAGCTTAAGACGGCTACTATTATGTTTGGGCAATAAGAGTAGTTGACGCCCCCCTGGTCTCCCCCAGAAAATTTTTGAAAAGTGTGTGACGTCTTTTTGGAGGATGAAACTTGTATCAGCTATCATTAGATCAGTATCAATAAATCAATATAGAATGTAGATAAATATGGGGATAAGTTAATAAATAGATATATAAATAAATACAGACATAAATAAGGCAGAGATAAGGACCTGCTACCTCATAAACATACTAAAAGAAAGAAAAAATGTAGCAATAAACACATACCAACAAAAATGAATGCAGAAATATATAAACATGGAAATAAATGAATACATGGATAAATAAGGGAATAAATGCAGAGGTTAGGACCTCCTACATCAGAAACATGTAGACATAAATAGATAAATAAATGTTATAAAAATGTTTTATTGTCCTGTTAAATTATTTTCCTTTATCAATTAATTTCCAAATGTATTTATTATTTTTAGCATGTATTTATGATTTTTATTCATTTGTTTCCATATTTATTTATTCCTGTATTTATTTACAATTTTTTCAATTTATTTCCACATTTCTTTGTTTATTTCAGTTTTGTTTTCTCCTAATGGGTCATAATTTGCATGTTGGTAATATTTGTATTTGTATACTTTTAAATAGTAACACAACAGTCAGTCTTTAGATCAGACTCATTGGTACAAACTTTGTATCTGATGAAACTAAAACTAAATTTACCTGGTTTAAACCATGGAGAAATTCTTACTACTATCACGTACTGCAACTTAAAAAAAAATCCATATTAAACACTCAGTTGCATCTCTGTGGGCCAAACCCTGCCTTTTAAAATAAATGTTAATTGATACGGTTCCTGTGACAGGTCAGCAGTCTGGAGATCAAAGAGGAGCTCTCAGATGTCAGAGCGGAAACTGGTTTTAACAGCAGCTCAAACACGTTTTACGCTGCAGTGTGCGTACATGTGTGCACATGCACGCTCCTGTGGGGGCGGGCTGCAGAGTTTGATATGTAGATACAGCTGGGTGAATCATTTATGAAGCCATGCATAGCCTACATATCGGACATACTATGGAGAGAAATGTGTGTGTGGATGGATAAAGGAGAAATCTGCACAAGATTTTTGAGTTAATATTTCATATTGTTTTCAGCTCATTTTGTGAATCAACTGGATCCGACACAAAGAGTGCCAACTGAGATCTTAAAACAACATTCTTTAATATTTCAAATATGCAGATTCAAGATGTTAATTTATGGCATTTTAGGTGTGAGTATTTAATCTCAGAATCAAAGATTTCTTTGCAATGTTGTGGAGGTCTCTCTCTCAAAGACAAAAGACAGCATTGAAAATGTGAAACCTCTCATCATCATCTCTACATCAATTTGCATTTCTTTTTTTTTTTTACTGTAAACGAAGGAAACTTGTGCAGGGATAATGTCAATTAAGCAAGAAGTATTCAATGGTTTGGTAAAGGCAACAAAACTACTATACTACTCAACTAATATTGCAGATGTTGCTAAAAAACACCTGGCTTAGAGTGGCACAAATGTGGTGGGAAAGACAGTGAAAAAGATCATGGATGTTGCTAAAAAAAAACCTGGGTTTGAAGGGCACAGTCACTGGGTTAAGAAGAGGTCGGTGTTAAGGTTTAGGTCACAAAACTACTTCGTCATCGTAAGAAAAAGTTTGCAGATGTTGCAAAGATCCCCGCTCTCCTGGGTCAAAAGCAGGTGTTAGTTGGACCCTTCAAACTCCACTCTCACCCACAGTGGACTTCTATACATGTCTGTTGCTCTGAGCGTTTAATAATGATGAGTATTGGTTTATAGTAAAGCTGGTGCCCAGGCATCATTATAGTGATGCCCAAGACGCTGTCAAAGCGGCGTGGTTTTGATGCTCTGGGAGTGAGACCAGGCTGAAAAATTTTAAAATATTAAAGTATTAAACAAAGCTTGTTTTATATTTTAAAAAAACAAAACATCCCTGTGAAAATTCACTTAGGTTGATTACCGATGGAAAACTACAACCAAGAGATTATATACATATAATACATATACAGTATATACATTTAAGAAGGAAAGAAGGAAAAGTGTGTGTGTGTCTGGTGTGTGTGTGTGTGTGTGTGTGTGTGTGTGTGATGTACTAAATCTGATAAACCATGAATCTCTCTTGCTGCAAACAAAACCAAATGCTCCACTGTGTATATTAAGTCCTATAAAACGGATCCACAGCAAAGGTGATGTCACTGTGAGGGGAGTTGAAAGGGTTGCCATGGTGACGGGCAAAGGCAGTCGTGTTTGGCCATGACTGGGTGGGGTGCTGCTACAAACGCAGAGTTGTGTGTGTGTGTGGTGTGTGTGGTGTGTGTGTGTGTGTGTGTGTGTGTGTGTGTGTGTGTGTGTGTGTTGACACTTGTACTGGGTCATTACGTCCATTTGATTTTCACTAATGTTTACAGAATCCGTAACTCTGTTTGACTGTGCATTTATATGGTGTTGGGTGGGTATGTTTGTGACTTAAGTTTGTGTTTGTGTGTGGTGTGTGTGTGTGTGTGTGTGTGTGTGTATGTGTACTCTGTGCCATCCAATTACCTCAACACACAGCTCTGGGCTGATGTACACTGAGCCGCCTCATTATGAAGAGTAAAAACAGAACCAGAGGCTATTACACGAGGCTGTTACAGCACAATAAACAGATTTGCACGGCACAGTTTGTGTCTGTGTCCTGTTCTTCAGATAATTGGAGTCTAGAGGTATGCATTGTGCACTAGTGTCAGAGACCATGTAACATTATATAAAGTATCTTTGTGTGTGTGTGTGTGTGTGATGTTGATGAGGGAAGAACACTAAATAGGTAATTTATCTGTGTCTTCCACAACCTCCAAAAAAAGGACTTGCATGAGCGCTTTCTTATCTTAGCTGTTAAATTTATGGACAGCAAGTAACAGAGGAGCTTGAGTTCATTTATTATTTAGAATATGTTTTGGTCAGTTACAATATTGGTAATGCTAAACGTGCAATGGTGGAATGTACTGTACTCAAGCAGCCTACAAATATCAGGTACTTGCCTTACTTTACTTGAATATTTGCTTTCCATGCTCCACTACATTTCAGAGAAAAGTATTGTACTTTTTACTTCACTACATTTATCTAAAAGCTTTAGTTACTAGTTACACTACATGTTTTGCATAAAAACATTGGAAAACTAAAAAAAAGTTTTGTTTTATATTAAATTACCAAACAATTTGTACAAGTGCAGCTAAAATGGTAAATCAATTAGCCAGTTGACAGAAAATTTATTGCCAACTATTTTGATAAACTTTTTCTTTTTTTTCATAATTTTTAGTTTTTGGGTATTGATATATATATTTTTAACTTTAGATTTTTCAGACATTAATGCCATAAACTGAGGCACAAAGTGGTACTTGAAAATACATGATAATGCAGAAAATTAAGTGTTTGATGCTCAGAATTTTCCGGCAGGCCCCCAAACTTGTTATTTTAATTTATTATTATGTGTCGCCCTCAATGTTGAAATGAAGCCTAAATCTTTGTAAATGGGAGTCTGCGTTTTGCATTCTCTCTTTGGAAAAAAATTCTCCCCATTATTGTGATACAGGTTAAAAATGCTTGCTGTTCTGTCTTTAGAAATGGTTATTTTGTCGACCAGTTTTCATAAATCTGCCATGTTTTTTAGTGACTGTTTTGTCTGGTGAAATCCTTCCAGTCTACAAGTATTCACGCTCTGGAGGTCGGATGAGAGGGGGATGCTAAAATGAAATTTCAGCTTGCAGAACACATTATCGAATGTCTGTAAAATTCAATATCGAATCAAAATCCCTGATGAAATCAAACCCCGGATGGCTGGAGCTGGCCTACATAGAGTAATGTGCATCTTATCCCAGACAGTAAAGCAATCCTGCCTGTGCCGGTTGAGTTTTCAGTCACTGAAATATCACAGAAATATTGACTGCAGATGAGATCTGCTGCAAATACCATTTGCCTTTCCCTCTTTTTTTCATTTTCCAGGGTACAGTCAGAGAGAAGTCAGCTTTTATTTTTTTGTTTTTATCTTTTTCATAGTGTAATCAGAAGGCACTTATTATCTTTTTTAAATGTTCAATGAATTCAGATGGTAAGAAAACAGTTTTGAATTCAGACATTAAGCTATAAGCTATAAGTGCATGCTTTGTCAAACGGAAATTAGAGCAATAGATCAGAGTCAATTTATTTGCCATTTGCGGTAGAAACCACATCGGGTTTCAATGGTGCATTTTTTGCAATTAACAGTATGAATGTAACAATTGTGTTTACATAGTGTATTTTATTGTCGGAGCTGAGCTGGAAATTCAAAAGATTCAAAGATTAAACAGAAATAGTGGGCTTGCCAAAATACATGCCATATGCCTTAACATCGCCAAAAATATCAAAAAATAAAGAATGAAAAGCGCGTAAAATGGGCCAAACAGTCCCACAGGATTAATGGTCTCCTCTCTTCTCTCCGGCAGGTCTAATGGGCGACAAGAAGGATTTGTATTTGGAGGATGAAGAGGACGACAGAAACCTAAACTACGTTGCTCCGGTCCAGAAAACTTTGGAAGAGATTCAGCAACTGGACAAAGATGACGAGAGTTTGGTCAAGTACAAGCAGACCCTGCTGGGGACGACTCCCATGCTGGCAGGTGTGTGTGTGTGTGTTTGCTTACTGTTGAAGCGATGTGATAGAGGAGCTGGTGATACACCGTAGTATCCAATGTTACTGCAGCTTTAGTAAAACCATTCACTCAATATAACGACTTGGCGCATAGTTCCTCCTAGTCATCAACTTCTGATAACACATACACACACACCCACACCCACCCACACACACACACACACACACACACACACACACACACACACACACACACACACACACACACACACACACACACACACTGGACCAGACCTGCTTGCCTCAGCATCTCTAATCCAACAGCCGGCCCATGACAGCTGATATCAGTAGAATAGCTCCAACTCCCCCGCTGCTGTAACTCAACACCACCCCATCTACATCTTAGTAACATTGGAAACAGAAAGAATGTAATAAGAGAAAGGAAACGCAGAGAGGACTTTATTTTCAAACAGAGACTGTTTATTTTAGATCTGTCCATGCTGAATCCCGATGGCCAACACTACTGAAACTGAACGTTACCTTTTTTCTGCAGTTTTTGAAATGTTGATGGACTGTGTTACTTTAATTAATGAACAATTTTTAGCCATTTTTTTAACGGTTGTAGGAATTGTATTAGTCAGTCCACCACTTTGGTTCAGACTGAAATACATGAACAATTACATAGATTGCTATGATTTTTTTTTTCAGATAAACATGATTTCCAGATCCAAATCCTAATGACTTTATTTTTCCTTTTTTTCTTTCTTTTTTGAAGTTTTATTTACAGTCACAAAGATACAGGGATGACATACAGTTGTGGGAGGGTTTTGAGTCATTAATAACATTTGTGGTAGTAATAATAATGTAAATTATCAAATGGGCAGTCAGTAATACCTACATTTATACACACATATGTATACATACAGTATATGTATGCATATATACTTACTTACAAAGACACACACATAATTTTTTTTTTTTTTTTTAAAGTTCCTCTTTTTCTGTAGCACAGTGATACACAGTGGCACAAAGCTCAACTTGACACTTAAAAGTTTTAACATCAACTTAAGCAATGGTTCCAGTATGCAACCTCCCACAAAACTACAATTTCTCACTGTGACATTTCAGTTTACTTATGGATTAAACAAATGTGCCTGACTGGCTATCCCCCCCTGCTTCCAGCCTTTATGCTTAGCTAAGCTAATCATCACCTGGTTCAATCTTCTGATATAATTCTGCAAGAAGGTGAATAAAGTAATTTTCCAAAATGCGTTACTATCCCTTTAATAGAATTATTAAAAAGCAAATTAAAAAAAAGAATGAATGCTTTTATAACCACTGACTGTTTTTTCTCACCAGACCCCAATGTGCCTAACGTCCAGGTGACCAGACTGACCCTGCTGTGTGACGATGCTCCGAAACAAATCACCATGGACCTGACAGGTGCTTCACTCTCATCACTCTTTTCTTTCTCTATCCAGCATCACTAGATGTGGATTTGTTTTGGTGCTGCTATACCCTCACACCCTCTATGGTGACACAAGTCCCTGACATGCTCCAGAGTGAGGCGCCTCGCCCCACATACTGCCTTTAGCGTGCAGTAAGACTGCAGTGGGTGTGTCCGCGCTCCAGAGAGGAGAGACAGTTAAATGTTTGCTTAGTGGGCAGTATTGACGTCTTCCCCTGGGTGCAGGTGAAAGCGACATTCAGGGAAGGGGAGTGAGGTGTCTGTAAGTTTGTGTGTGTGTGTGTGTGTGTGTGTGTGTGTGTGTGTGTGTGTGTGTGTGTGTGTGTGTGTGTGTGTGTGTGTGGGTCTTTGTCTGTGTCTGCAGTGCATGGTAATCAGGTGGTCTCAAAGAGATTATGTCACTCAGAGGATAGAAGAGGATCGATCTGTGTGTGTGGGTTCACCTGTGTGTGTCAAGGTGTGTCACCATGACAACCGCTGCTGTGATTGAATGTGTATATAAGAATTAGTCAGTTGGATTAATGTAATGGCTGAGTACATCGTCTGTTTTTTTTTTTTTTTTGGGTGGCTATTTTGCCAACAAGTGAGAGCTGCTGCTCAGCGAGCAGCCGAGAGAGACAGCAGGGAATCAGGGCTCAACATTTAGGGTCCCATATGATGCAAAATACACTTTTTCAATTTTCCAATGAAAATATGTGTCCCCAGCCTGTTAACAGAACCCCCGAAAATGAGAAAAGTGCATCTTCTCCCTGTCTTGTTTGCTCCTTTTTTCAAAAAATGTCTGGCTAGTTGCGAGCAGTTTTGCTCCCCTTGTGATGTAGAGAAGGGAATAGCCACCCCAGTTGACACCCCTCGTGCTTGGTGTCTGTGCCGTCTCCTGAATCCTTCTCTTCCTCTTCAGACTGTTTTCGACACACATAAATGCAACAGTAGCGAGGGCTTGATTTGTTTGGTTACATTTTGCTCTTACCACTACAGCAGTATAGATGGATGACGCACACCGATGATGGTTTTTTTTAATGTGAGTTGATGTCGAGGGACGTAGGTCGTAGCCTGTGATTCAGTAGTTGATGTCAGTGGACAGTCTGCAACATCAAACCTGATGTCGTACCCAATTTATTAGATCCACGTTGCTGAGCGTTGCTTGCACTAAACTCAAAAGATTGCAAAAGTCTCACAATCTGCAGGAGGCTTCAGGATTTCCCTGCCTGTCACATACACAGTTGCACAGTTGCACACAAAAGACACAATCACAGACTGCTGATAGGAAAGGTCACCTGGTTGCTAGGCAATGCTGACTTTGTACTACGCAGTTCCCTCTGATTCAAACACAGTGAGGGTATCGAGCAGCCTTTAATGTGCATGTTTCTCTGTGTAATGGAAGATCTGCTGAATTGCACAAAATGGAAAAAGCACAGCGCTGTTCTTCCACACCAGAAGGAGCTAATGCTTTCAGATCTGATCTCAATCATAGATGATGGAGGAAGTGAAAGGTGGATGAAAAAAATCAAATGAGTAATCTCAGCTTTGGCAATACAAATTTTAAACAGAAAAACTGGTTCTAACTGAGGGCGTGGCGTTTAAAGGGGCAGTCCACGGATTATATGCATGAAGTTCATTTCACTCGTCACAAGGAGTACTTATCAGCCAATAAAAAAGAGTTGTATTTCGACTTCTGTGGTGCTGGAGGAACTTAGTATTGTGTGAAAAGATAACCCTGATGATGTCATAGTGATGTCAGCCTGCATTACAAACTGCAGATGGGGAGGTTTACCAGGCCAGGAGGATCTAATGAAAGATGTTACCCACCTGAATTATGGGAAATGCAGAATGCTGTGTTTTTGGAGTTTGACATATTCTAGTGACTTAAAGACATATGGATATCTTTGCGTCTGCTGCTAATTAGAATAAACAGCATATTTGTGGCCAATGCATGAGCTTGTGTGCACTTTGGCAGACAAAAAGTCTTCAGTGCAGTGTAGGAAATACTCTTTGACACTGTGGAGTTCTTTTAGAAAGACTTGATTTCACTGTTTCTAAATAACTGTGTGTGCAGTGTTGTTTATCTAGTGTCCATCCGACTGCTAAAAAAATGGAGAAATCTTATATGGTCCCTGGAAGCCGTTCAAATGAAGATTAGGTTTAGTTCAGATGGATGTGTGTGTTCATGTTTTCGAGCTAAAGAGAAAAAGAGAAATTGCTGAATGCTGCATGTGAGAAAAGCTTCTTTCATCATTAATCTACAGAATAAGCAGCGGCAGAGTAATAATCGGTCCTGCTGGTGTATCATGTTGCAGTTAGATAGCCGAGCCGGCACCAGGCTGGATGTGAAATGGACTTTCCATCGTTGGCTGAATGCATTAGAGACCTCATTATACGCTATAGGCTGTTACCAATGCAGCATGGTGCCCTAAGTGATGACGAGCATTTACTGCTCTGCATGTGTGTGTGTTTATGTTGGAGAGAAAGAAAAAGTGGCAAAACAGGGGGGTGATACATTGCACTATGGTGGAGATGATTGCTCTGCACTTTGTAAGTGTAGCTGAGAAAAGAGATTCTCGCTCTAACTGCACGCTTCACCGGTTGTCCCATCAGAGACCTTTAACTTCTGCAAGGTTGTCTGGGTCCGTGTCAGCTTCTCAGTTCATAAGTGTTCCCATGTGCAGCAGGAGGTGTGAACTCTGTGAGTACATCCAGCAGCTGAGTCCCTGTCAGCGCTGACTACAACAGGACTCTGCTTTGTGATGTAGCAGTCCAGTCGCCGAGTCTGTAAAGCTGTAAAGGCGGCGAGTGGGTTAATGAGTTTCTGTGTCCGCTGTGATGACGTCTAACGTCCCCGACAAACACTGTAGTCCCATTTAGCCACTTGTTAGCAACCACCTTTTTAAAGACAAGTAAAACCTTGAAAGTTCAAAAAATGGGTTTAAGCGGATGTATTTTATGTTGCAGAACAAAACATCTCAATATCTTTAGCCTGTGTCAACCACAGACCTTATTTAAGGCATTTTACCGAAAACCCATTCAAAAAACCTATAGACTTTAAGACAAGGAAACAGGAAGTGCTAAAAGGCTGACGGACTTCAGCGTTTTAGGACTTATTACTTCACCACTCTATAACCACTGAGAACACTCATTCAGTCAAGTCATAACAATCAAAGCGGGTGCTAATTATGTGACTGCTCATATTTTTCTTGCTTTAGATAATTGCACTGCCTCTTTCTGAGGTCATCACTTAATTTTTGCTTTAGATATCATCTTGTACATCACTACCTTTTTATTATTATCAGCGCTGCTAAACATTGCAGTCTCTTTGCCATTTCAGTTGTTGCTCGTGCTTAGATCAATGGCTTGTACATTGATCCATTGAAACATGAAAAATGCTGTTTTCCCCTCAGGCTGAGCTCGCAGCACACAAACATTTTTTATATGTCTCAGTGGATACAGCAATATGACTACCAGAGATAAGGATTCTCTGCCCAATGGAGCCACCCATGCAAAAATAATACGCACAATACTGTGACCTAGTTTGGCGAAGTGTAAGTTAAACGTCAAAGAAACGTAAACATTCTCTACGAAACGTGTGCTGTAAACCATCATTTCTGTTTGAGGTGATTTCTCTTTCATAGAATAGTATATGTCATCAATCTCCACCAAACTCACTTAATTTACATATAATTTATAGAAATCGTTAAGATGGCAACGAACTTATGTGAAACAAACGTAATTGTATTAAGCAATTATCTGGTCAACTAAGGCCAAGATAAAGACATTTTATTATACTGACTTAACTCAATTATGTAAAAACAACTCAACAGCTGGACCTGTGTTAGTCAGCTGTATTTAGTAATTAAACCATAGTTTCTACTTATTTGACTTAAATAAGTGTGGTAAGCATTGGATTTTGTTTTAGTCAACTAACTTTAATTGTTATAATGGTAATAATTTTAATTGGAATAACTAAACCTGATTCTGTAAACAATTTTCACACGTCACGCGTCCCTTTATGACCAGTGAAACACAATGATTGGAGTACACTAACATGTGTTTTGATTTTTCTAATTTTGTCTCAGTTGATAAACATAAACATTTTTTCACGCTGTAAGGTTTTACGGAACATTTTGGTCTATGATATATAGTGTGTCACACAGTGTTCTGGCCTGCTGCCAGACTGCAGCACTCAAAGCAACATCCTTTACCAGACTTTTCAGTGCCTTGGTGCCCTAAATGTAAGCACCAGCTTTGTTAAACTTTCATGTTCCTGCAGGGTTGTTGTGCTGAGCACGCAGGCTGCTACACATTTACTCAGACACAAACTCACGCCAAGCCGGCGGCCTCACTACTTATCTTTACCCCACATTTATTGTGTGCTTTTGCAACAGTATTATTATATCCCTAGAACAATGTGATTGTATATAAAAGTTAAATTGTGCAGAATGGTCTTTAGAGAGTTAAATCATTCTATGTTTTATAATACTGGATTTTTGCAGCTGATGCATCACGCGGACATGCTAAAGTAAGATGGTAAACATTACACCTGCTAAACATCAACATGTTAGCATTGTCATTATGAGCATTATGAGCATGGCTGCAGATTTTTACTTTTGTTATGTTGTTGCTGCTAAAGTGGAGCTATTATTATCCACTTTATGTCACGGATATAAAGAGATCTGGACGTTATTGGCGGGCCCCCGTTCATTCGTGTAAAAGCTGCTTAGTGGTGCATGATGCCAAAAAAGCTTTATTTCTATAGTATGAAATTACCCAGATCTTTTGAGTTGTGCGTCCATAGAGCAGGTGCACTTTAGAGGGTGTGTTATGAATTGCATACTATGTTTTTTTACTTTGAGTTAGTACTATTTTTGCCCTTACATAGTATATACCGTTGCATTTAGTAACTGTCCAAACGGGACATTACACCTTTTCATAACTCTGCGCCCTGAACTTTGAACCGCTTGCTTATTATTAAGATCAGAGGAAACTTAATTCACGGGGCTCGTCAGGGACGGAGATCAACCTGGAGAGCTCTGCTGTTGGTACTTTGCAATGTATGTAGTTTAACCCTTAAATTATAACTGTGTACATTGTGGATTCAAATATTCTATATTACTAAAGTTAGCCAAGATATCTCTCTATTATTGCTTTGTTCTGTTTTGTTTTTTTTGTTGGTAATCTTTATGATTATTTTGTTCTCTTAAACTATTAACATATATTACAGTTATATTACTATTTGGCTGGTCATCAGTCACTTTAACACGCTGTCATACGTCAGTGTGGCTTCTGTCAGCTGTCAGTCAGCTGTCACCTGTTTGCAGCTCAGTAAATGTGATGAATATGCCACTGTGCAGAGAATTTGGGGTCAGAAGAGCCAGAAAAGCATGCTGGCTTGCATTCTGCAAAATCTGACCAGATGTAGTAGAACATCCTGGTATTTTTGGCATCTTACATATTATGTATTGCGACATACTAAATCTTTTCTGGCATGCTACATAGTATGGTAGTTTGGGTATTGGAACGCACAGAGAGACATACGCCGAACAAGTAGCTAACTTTCGGTTTAGTGCTCTGCTAACTGCAGCTTTTCTAGATTCTGGAAATGTTATCAGATGGAATGGAACAAATCTCAGTAGTGAAGAGAGTCATTTAGTAGACGCTCCCAAAAAATTAATCTACTGATTGACAAATGTCTCTTCCACAATGTGTGTGTGAAGAAAAACTCTTTTGGGCCCAATGGCGTCACGTGATGGACCTGCAAGTTGTATTTCCAATCTTTGACTGCAATTATCAAACTGGTTTCAAAACTCAGCACTCTTCCTGGAGTTTAATGTGCAAGACTGCATCACATTTTTAAGCAAATTAAATTTTGAATTAGGATTTTCCTCTAGGGGCTTTGTTCTTGCCGCAGTGATGGCGGGTTCGATTCCACTCTCCTGCCCCGCCCTTTGCACCATGTCATCCCCTCTCTCCCCCATGTACGCTGAAGCCATCCTGTCTCTAATAAAGGCCAAAAAATCTTCCCAAAATATAATCCTTTAATTTATTTATATTTTACTCTAAAGCAGCGGCTACAAAAATAAAAAATAAAAATGTTAAAACAAAATATGAATAAATCAAACATTTGTCAGTTTTTGGCACACATTGTTAAATAGGCAACAAAGCAAACTAGCAGTGTGTAAGGGGCATTCGTCAGTTCATTTACTTTTTAACTTTTTCAGGATTTTCTGGCACCAGTACTGTAGGCGTATTTCAGTATTTGCCAAGTATGATCCTTGCGTGCATACTTGCATGAGCACAGTCTCTCACTCCCTCTGTGTGCGTGCGTGTGTGTGTGTGTGTGTGTGTGTGTGTGTGTGTGTGTGAGGAGAGCAGGTAGACAGCTCTCCACACTGACCTATTTTCTCAGTCAGACGCTCCGGGGGGAGGCCAGAATCTTTCCTCTTTTCTGTCTCCAGAGACGAGAGGAAGGAGAAGAGACAAATCAGAGGGAGAAGCGAGGGGAGATTTACATACCACAGTTCTTAGAGGGAGATCGACCGAATAAAATAAAATGAGACAGCGATAGAGCAATAAAAATTTAAAAAATCTCCAAAATATCATCAATGACATACCTGTTTGATTTTTCTAATGGGAAATTGAAAGTGTTTTTTCTGGTGGTATAAAGCTTCCAAACCACAGGTAGATTTTCAATTAAAGTGAAAAAAACATGAGTGTCAACATAAGCAGAGTTGGGAGATTTTTATCTGTAGCAATATGCCAATTCTTGGATGCTTTTACTTAAAGTGCCTAAATGTGCCAAAGTGCATATATATTTGATATAGGTGACACCATTGGGAATTAAATCTTGAACTTTTTACAGCGCCTCTGAGGACGTTATATGCTCTGTTTGCGTGTGTTATCTGTAGGTCGCTTCCTTTTTTATCCCTGTCTTCTGCATCTCTTCCTCCAAGCGTCGCCGCTGTCTGTTTTGATTCTTCTATCTCTCCTTCATCTCCTCTCCTCTCCTCCTTCCTCTGCTCCTCTCTGTCCATTAGGAGGCACTCAGGACTGATGGTTGGCTTTAAATTGAGATATAAAGTGATTAGACAGTGGGTGCATTTCTGATTGCTGTGTGCTTTTACAATGGCTCAGGATGCTTTTGTTCCCTCAGTATGAATCCATTCAGCCCAACACAAGACAAGGACAGTTTTATTGTACAAAGACGCCAATTGTGGTTTTACCAGTAACTCTAAATAACCACAATGTCAGAGATTTAGTGGCGTATGAATGCAAAAGGCATCCTTCATTAATAGTAACTTTGTTTGGGGTTTTTTCAATCTGGTCCTTATCATGCCATGTTTTTGTGACTAATGGGAACAACCATGTTTGAAACTGGTCCAGTATTGAGCGAGAGGGCTGCAGCCAGCAGCTGCAAAACAGGCTGCAATGTAATCCTTAAAGGCATTTGTGCATCAGTTTGCAATCACTAAAAGTGCGTGTTTTTTGCACTGACATGCTCAGATTGTTATTTTATGTGTTGGATGACATTATGAAAAGGATCTTTACAGAGAAAGACCTTTTTGGTGTTTTTGTTCAACCAGAAGCAGCCCTGAAATGCTACTGCTAAAACCCATCAGACTCCATTTAAATAAAGTTGTTTTTTTTATTATTATTTATAGTGCCAGCATATTTTCACATATAACTGACTGAGGGGGTTATTCAACCAAAATAGAGCTGGTGATTATTGGAACAGTGGAGAGATGAACCAAGATTTACAATGATAAAATTGCTATTGTGTTGACAATAGCAATTTTGGGGCTCTTTTTGGTTCAATATAAAAGATCTTACTCTTAAACCGAAATCTTTATCTCTGTAGGTATTCTTCCTATAGGGTTGTCAGATACCTATAATAACAATCTGAGCCTATCATGGGCAAAAACAAGCACTTTTAGCGGACTTAAATTGACGAAGCCTTGTAACACTACATTTCAGTTTCCCTGCTACCAGCTGCAGTGATCTCACTCAGTACTGGAAGACTTTTGTCTCCCTAAGTCACCAAAACATGAGAAAAGAGGGGCCAGGTGGAAGAGTACCTAAGTTACCCTTTAAGCATGACTTTAATTCCTCTTATTTAGCCAAAAACATGAATGGGAAATGGTCGTAATCCTCTGAATTTATGTATCTTTGAATGATTGTATTTTTTATATTATTGACCACTAATAAAACTTGTTCATTGTATCATTGCTGTTGTATCAAACCCAAATAAGAATTAGTAACAACGTCTTAGAATGACAAAACTTTATTCATATTATGTATTTTAAGTTAACATAGTGGGATTAAATATGCAACTTTTTATTCCTCGTCAGTGACAAAACCCCTTTTTTGTGCATGTATTCTGTTTTTGTCTCTTTTGGCCATTTACGTACCTTTTTTCACTCATCTGTTCTGCTTTAAAATCTATTTAAAATCTTAACTGAAGCTCAACATACCACCTGTTATCTTGCATTTGCTTGGAAATCCAATAAATAAAGCCTGGAAAGAAAATGAAAAACAGAAGTACTGTCGAATAAAAACTAAAAAATATTTTTTATAAGTACATTTCAGGGAGTGAAGTTTAGAAATTTCTGCTTTATTTCTGTGTAAATCGGCAGCAGTGAGATCATGCAGTGAGTCATATTGAGATGCTGTTGCAGATGATGTCATTACGTGTCATATTGACCATGAGTGTTTTGTTGTCTGTGCAGGAGATCTGAGCGCTCTGAAGGAGAAGACTTTCTGCTTAAAGGAAGGAGTGATGTACAGACTAAAGATACACTTCAAGGTAAGACGGATGGATGTAGTCACAGAGGAATATTAAAGATGCAGAGATTTACTGTACATTACAGCATGGACGGATTACTGCTGTGTGTGTGGATGGAGTGAACAAACAGGTGGTCAGGTATTTACTGTAAGTGATAAAGAGGCCGTGCTGAGTAAGCCACCACGTACTGTGCAATCAAGCCACAATATCAAACGAGCCCATTTTCATATTTAATGAGTCTTTTCAGTGCTGTTTCATTTTATAGTGCCAGTAAGGATTAATGCTGAGAGGCAACTTGTCTTTTAACTCCAGAAGTTTCTGAAGTCTCACTATTGATTTGATTTTCTGAAATTAGAAATTCATTACCTTTTAATTGTTTGATAGCATTAATTGTCATGCTAGGCTCTATGGATGACAATTTAAGTAAGCTGAAATAGCCTTAATTTCTTTTAAAACATGGAAAGCAGGCAATGAGTAACTTAAAAAAATGACCAATTATCAAAAAAAATAGTTACAAGAAAATTACCCAAAATTAGTCAAACAAAAATAAAAATAAAAGTAAAATAACCAAAACAGGAAATTAAATAAAACTAAAATAAAATCAGAATTTCTGACAATTATTATAATTATAAATAGAGTTTTTTGGTATTTTTCTTTATTTATTTCAAATAATAATATTTTCTAATAATTCTTTCTCTTTTTTTTAGCTTATTTTTGAAGTTATATTCTTGTCACCTTTTACAAATTTTTCACAGTTTGAGAGACATTTCATGCAAAGTTGCTTATTACCTTTTTTCCCCATGTCTTTGAAAGAAATCACACAAATCTGCTTAATGTTTCAGAGGTTTAAATTCTTGGGAAGGGCACAAGAGAACTGATGACGATCCAGGTTTTAAAGGGTTAAATGGACTGAGATAGAAATAGACACCCAGAGGATGGCTCTCGCTAACGTTAGTGATCCCCCTGACTTTTTCCTCTAATTCCACCAGCAGGCTGACAAGTTTGGCTTTAAGTGAGATATCGCAGCAACTATTATATCGATTTCGTGTCTCACTTTTTGCTCCTCTCCCTCGCATCACCTTTTTTCCTTTCTCGGCTTCATCTTTTCTTGGTCTTTATCTTTTCTGTCCCTGCTCATCATCACTTTCTCACGCCTCCGTCCCCTTCCTTCTCCGTCTCTGCTACAAATAAACTTCTCTGCTCTCCTATAAACACACAGCAGCGATTTCCCACGCTGAATCTCCATCTCATGTCCACTATAAATAAATACAGACAAGGGACGAAGAGATTTTGAAAGGAAACACAGAGCAGTTATACACAAAAGAAAGAGCGTACCCCGAGGATTTAGAGAGGATGTTTATGGAACTGTTATAACATTAAGAGTTATTAAGTTTTCCTACATTTGCCCTGTTAGTTAGCCACAAGAACAACAAAACAAAGAAAACACATACATACAACACAGAACATGGAGGAGATGTTCACAGTAAATTCACATACTTATCATACTTTTGGCCTTTTCATGTCCATCTTCAATACTACTAAGTACATATTCAGTGGTAATATTACTTCCCAGAATGTACTTATTAATTCAGCATATACCTCCCACTTTGCGGTTCACAGTTTATATAAAAGACCACAAGAAATATGAAATATACAAATATGGCAAAACAACAACAATAATAATAATGATAATAAACTAAAGTTAAAAACAAACAACAAAACAAAACAGAAGCAAGGGGAAAAAAGGTAACTAGATTCCTGATCCTATCCCTAGTAACCTCTTAATTAGTCTTTTCATATTTTTCCAGTAGTCCTGGATTTTTGGCCAGTCCCAGAATATGTGTGTGGTGTCTGCCACCAGTCTGCAGCCCCTCCGGCACATTTCAGATGTTTTACTGTGTTTTGAAGTAATTAATGGAGTTTTCACCTTCCATTTAAATTCTCTCCATACAGGACTAATAATTTAATTTATATCCAGCTTTGAATGTTTCCTCCCATTTGTCATCTTCAGTTATAATGTTCAAATTCCCATTTTTTTTTAATTTAATTTTGATTTTGGATATGATTCCCTTTTCTATCCCCTTCTCTGTAGACAGAAAGTGTGTGTGTGTTTGTGTGTGCGCGGGTGTTTGTGCACACGTGTGTGTGTGCGGGTAGACTAGAGGCAGTATACTCCAGGGACTTGATTCTGAAGGGAGAGGCAGATGTGCTGAAACTGACCAAAAAGCTCAGTGCGTGACTCTGCTCTGCTGCGAGGACACCTGCTGGACAAACGGCTCCGCTGCCGTCCTTTAATGCAGCCTCACACAGAACAACCAAAGCTCTCGATAGTCTGCGTGTGAGAGCATTTTTCGTGGCATGGAAAGAAATCAGCATGGAAATCAGTATTTTGTGTCAGTAAATGTGGCTTTAACCTGTAGAAACATTTTGTTTTTGGATAAAACTTTCATCTTGAAATTATATAATAATAAGTCTAAAACACACTGTGTGAACAAAATTGTAGCATTCATAAGTGCAAAATATGCACTATTAAACCCATTCAAACTGCAGTTTTTGATCCCACAGCCATCAAAAACATGCATATTATTATTTCTGGCTGTCATTCTGAGCTTTTGCTTTGGAATTTGGAATTTTCACTGTTTTCTACCTGATGATGTCTTTTTTTTATTTTTTATATCTGACATATGAAGAAAACACATTTCCACTAGGTACACTGTTACAATCAATGTTGCTTCAATGTTGAATGATTAAAGTTTAGTTTACTTCTCACAAGGACTTCTGCTTGTGAAAACAGTCATTTGAAGTCTTCTGTGGCTCGGAGGGGAAGTATTGATGTCATTCTAAATTGAAATATTTAGCAGAAATCATGTTTAAAAAACTAAAGATGGAGAGGGTTTAAGAGAATGGTATAAAGGATTTGCTGTTAACGCTTTCACACTACAAATCACATTCACCCATTCACACACACGTTCATACACTGGTGACACTTTGTGTGGTAGTGCCTGATAAGTTCATGTCACTTTAGGTTTATGCTAACTTTCCAAGTTTTGTCAGTAACTGACAGAAAATCCCACAATAAGATTTGAAGATTTAATGAAACTGTGTGTGTCTGCAGGTGAACAGAGAAATCGTTTCTGGCTTGCGGTACCATCATTCGACCACGAGAAAAGGAATAACAGGTAAGATATTTTCCAAATGACCTTTAAGACCATATGCAAGTCCACTCATCTAGTTTTCTCAATGATGACAAGATAGTCATAAGTGACAACAAACCAACTGAACATGTAAATTATGGCCTGCAGTCTGACCAAATGCACTTAAGAACAGATCACTTCAAATGCAGCTATGCATCCGTCATGTGCTATTGCAACATTAAGATTAGTTATTGCAGTGGACAAAAAGAAGCATGCAAACAGTTACCATTTATGACCTAAAATCTACCAATTTTTACATCAAAATATGCCATGTATTGTGCAGGTGTGTACATTCAGCAAGAAAGAGACATGAATAAAAGTACACATGTGCACATACCTAATCTTGTAAAATCTGGAGGGGTAGATATTCAAAAGGACATTTTGCAGGTAAAATAGTCCTTTAAGTCATGAGATATTTTAAAAACAGCTTTTATATTTAAATTTATGGTCTGATTGGGATTTGTGAACAGAGACGAGGAGCGATGAGGCTGCAATAATCTGCTGAGTTTAATTCTTTCACCACAGTCCAGATTTTTATTGTAGTAGTTTGTAATTTTCAGCCCCAACTGACACTTACTCAAGTGATATCACTACTAGACTTCACACAGCTCCATCTGGAGCTTTTGTCAGATTTAACCCTTTGAAACCTGATCAATGCGGCTTATTTTATTACAAAAACGTGCACAAAAAAGTAAAAAGTTAAACTTATTAGAAAATAAGCAGTAAAAGAAAAACAAAACACAATGAAAAAAATGAACTGACCTAGAGAACAATGTTAAAAACAAAAAAATCTTAAATATATATTCTGTAGCATAATTTTAAATATATAGTAATCATTAATAACATTTTCCCCTGTTTTATTAAATATAATTTGTAATAGTTTTCTCTCTTTTTAAAGACTCTGTCTTAGGTTGTTTTCTTTCCACTTTTTTACCAATTTATTGCTTTTTATTCGTGTTTTCAAAAGAAATCTGACTGATCTGCTCAAGGTTCATAAGCGTGTGAAAAGCATCTGAAATGCAGCACAAGAAATTAGATTTGATCCACGTTTCAAAAGGTTGAGCAACTTTTTCCATATTAGTTAGTGCTATCCCCCAAGTGTCCATTTTGTCTTCCTGCAGTGGACAAGGTGTCGTACATGGTGGGAAGTTACGGCCCGAAGGCAGACGAGATCGAGTTTCTATGCCCGTTTGAGGAGGCACCCAAAGGCATGATATCGCGCGGCCACTATCAGTTCAAGTCCCGCTTCATCGATGACGACAAGATTGTCTACTTGGAGTGGGAGTGGAACCTGGACATCAAAAATGACTGGGACGAATAGAGTGAGAGAGATGATGCTACTCTTCCCTTTTTCACCCCCTTTTTTTTCTCCTTTCACCCTCTCCTGTCTCGACCTGTGAAAGGAGGCTCTCCTTCTCCTCCTCTTCCTCCTTTTTCTCCTCTTTTACCTTTTCTTCCTTGTCTTTAATGCAGGTGTCCTGACGGGGACTTTCAAAGAAAAGAGTGCCCCCTCTCTCTGCCTTCTGTCCCTGCATTTATGTCCTTCTTCCAGATTCTTCTAGATCTAAAAACCCATCCATCCACAGCTGTCCACATGACGAAGCTTTCGAGATGTTTCCCTTTACTTTTACTTTCCTTTGTCCCGCCCTGCCTCCACGTATCAGCAGTGGAGGGTCTGCAGAAGCAGTTTGTGGCACAAAAGGAAATACAATAAATACAAACACTACATAATTACAAGTGATATCTGTAAAACAGACTTCCCCAAAGAGAAGAGGTGAAATATTTAAACTAAGTGCATTTGGATGCTCAGTAGGAACTAGTGTTTTAGATAAGACCATACTAACCGAGACCAAGACTTGACTGAGACCAGAGTATGCTGAGACCAAGACAAGACCAAGATGTGTGTACAATGTTCCTCTGATTGATATGAAGGGTGGCGGACGTTATCAGTGACAAAAACAGCAAACTGCAAATGACGTACATGATTGGCTGGATTTTTAGATCCAGTCACTGTAATTATGTTAACAAATAAATATGTTGTGATCTCGATTAAAAATCCAGAGTCTGCTACGTCCGAGACCCTCTAAAAGTGGTCTCGAGACCAAGACCGATCTCAAGTACCACAACACTAGCAGGAACTCTGGATTCACATGTCACAACATTTGTTAAAAAGTTTAGAAATAAAAGAGTAACACCAAAAACACACCAAGTTCATGTGTCTTATGGGGGGAAGAGATTCTTTTATACCATTAGTCAACATGTGACAGGGGTCATAGGAGTCTGCTTGCTAATGCAGGTACTGCTGCAAAAAGTTAAACTATCCCCAACTTTTAGTTTGGAGGCACTTTCTGCAGAATCACAGGGCCGCAGCTCGAGCAGCCGCTGCAGCTTTCCATAGATGTTGCATGGCAACTGGCTGCAGGACACATTTCATTGCATCTTGGTGTGTTTTTGGCATAAAAGAGGGCGCAGAGGGGAATGACATGAGGCAAAAATACTGTGTGACGACAAGCAGCTCACGGAGGCCTTAAAACTCTGAGGACACATACATGGTCCACACAAATGAGCAAATTTAGCTGACCCCTTCCATTTCACTTCTGCTCATGACAAACACAGCAAAGCTCGAGCTGAACATGTTTGTGTGCATTAGCACATTTATTTATGACACGTTGTCATTCAGCTCCCTTAAAACTCGCAAGTTTCACAATCAAAACAGCTGTCTCATACTAGGCACGTTACAACATCCTCTGAAGAACGCACGTTCAGTATGTTCAAAAAGGTAGCGTTTTTGCATACTTGTGTGGACCGTGTTTGTGCAATTGTGTCTGATTGCTGCATTTTGTGCCGAAACGTACACTTCTTCTCTTAGTCACAACTCACATATTTTTGATTCAGTGTGACTTACAGGATCTCCAGGGTATCATTATCTCTGATGTCCATCACGTTCATAAATCTACTCAAAAATCACTGGGAAGAAATGATATTTTAACTCCAGAACTTCTCTGAGCATCATCATGTTTTTAAGTTTTCTTCAAAATTTATTCAGTGATAGTTTTCTGTACAACCATGAAAAAACTGCAAACAGGAACTGATAAGAGCTAATTTCTTTAATGGATCCAGTTTGCAAAAATGTATGTGTATTGGCAAAAGAGAAAACTGGCCCTTAACCACCGGCAACTTTATACTCCCAGCTATGAGAGCTGTAGTCCCAAAATTTAGAGCATGATTATCCCCCAAATAGAGTCGAGACAAAGACTGATAAAATGGAGTTACATAATCCTTTTGTTTTTGTCTTTGGGGGAGCACAAACTGTCGGTCACTCATCATTTTATTTTATAATTACAAATTTTCTGAGAAAAACAGATTGATAGTAAAAATACATGAAGAATTCTACAGGACAGAAAGTAGTGTTTTAGAATCATTTAATAAGATCACACTCTAATTATCCAAATATTGTCTTTTCAAATCAATCAAACTGGTTTAAAAAGATGAGTCACCTCTTCTCATGAAGTGCACTACATGCATCAACATCGATCAAACTTGGACG
Source organism: Plectropomus leopardus (assembly GCF_026936395.1). Classification (NCBI taxonomy): domain Eukaryota; kingdom Metazoa; phylum Chordata; class Actinopteri; order Perciformes; family Serranidae; genus Plectropomus; species Plectropomus leopardus. Next base: position 26,136,583 of record NC_142193.1, read on the forward strand.
TGGTGTTTTTTAACGTTTGCTCTCAAAACATCATTTTTCTCAAGTCTTTTGTGGAGCGTTTCATCAGAGCAGACCAATTAAAGACTGTAACTGAACTGTGCATATTGTAGAAAGAGATGCATGTCTGTAATGTAGGATTTGATACTATTCATTCCGTAAAAATGAAAAACCGGCCCTTTCTAAACCTCTCTCATAAACCAAGGACAAAGATGTGAATAAAATCTGCTTTGAACATTAATGAAACATTTTACGATGGTAGCTGAAAAATGGAGTACTTGCTGAGAAGTATAAGGGATGAATTATTTTCCCTGAAAAAAAAAAAAGAAATATTATCGTGTTGAGTCTTTGGATATGATATCGTCATTGTTGCTGAACATACTGAACACTGAAATACCATTTGAAATGTTCGTGATCTAAGACTAACTGTAAATGTTGGCTTGTTGGGTGTTGCATGGTTTAGCGAGATTCTCTCTTCCTTTTTTTACAACTTTATTGTAAAATTTAATGTGATGACAAAAAAAAAGATACTGACGCAATATCCAGATGTCAATGATTGCCATATACTGCAGATACAGTTATTTACAGGGATATTTTTAAAGGCACAGACAGCTGGAAACAGTCGTCTGTGTTTGAAGCTCCAGCCTGTAACGATCAAGTGCTGCATCCTCAAAATATTGGTGTCAAATCTAGTATCCTGTATCTTTTAATAAAGGCAATTCAAACAATCAGGAACATGTCTCTTTTAAAATATTTGTCCTGCATGCTCATAAAGCAACAGTAGTGCTGATTAGAGCTTAAACAAGGAAGATGTGACGTGTTATTTGGTGAGATTTATAGGTGACGGCAGGTGGATTTTGTCATTTTTGCACAGAGCTAGGCTAGCTGTTTCTATTTGTTTCAAGTCTTTATGCTAAGCTAAACAAAAGTAGCTTCATTTTGCCATGCAGACACCAAATCAAATCAAAAAGTTAGTTAAGAAGTTTATTTCCCAAAATGTCAAACTATATCTTCAAGAATAATAATAAAAAAAAGTTTTGCTTTTCAAAACTGATAAAAGTGCAATCTTCTGTTTCTGTCTTGTGATACTTAATGAAGTTATTTATATAGATATTTTATGAACAGGATGACTCAGTTGGTTAAAGACATGACCACATAATTAATTAATAATTTAACCAAACAGTGTGTAAAATCTTACATAAATGTCAGTTTTTACCATTTTAATATGCTTTGTGCCAGTTTTTTGATGTTGCAATCAAGAAATTTACATCTAATTCACTGAGATGGTTTTGTGAATCCTTCGCCGAGACATGTAAAGAAAAAAAACTCTTTGAATTAAAAAGATAATACTATAACACTTAATTCTCGTCGTCTGAAAAACTGCAGTGTTGGTGTTTCTGTGATGAGATAAATTACTCACTCTTCCTCCTCGGGCTACAGTCTGAACGTATAATCATCATAGAGTTATACAACACACACACTCTCACCCTGTTTTCAGTTCAAGATAAGTTTGAATTTTATTTAGGTGATACAAAGCGATGAATATCCACCAGTACTCAGCTAGATGACTGATACATGCAAAAAACAAGAAGCAAATCCTGGTAGTTTTTGAACAACGTTACATAAGCTGACAGAGGCTGAACTCATTGAACTCATTAAACCCATTTAGGAGATTGATGTGATTCTTCAAAAGACGAAACTTGGCTAATATGGAAATATTGCTATGGTAATGATATATAATAATGATTAATAATAATTTAAAAAGTGACCCTTACTCTCTTGAAGTATTTCCATTCTACAACGTGGCAAAAAAAAGTGGAGCAAACTTTTAATACCTGTTTAATAACATATATCAATACCACATCTTATAGTTTTCAAGCCATAGCCTGCTTTTGGGAAATGTTTATTTGCTTCCTTGTGGAGAGTTAAAGAAGAAAATTGACCACACAAGCTGTCTTGTTTGTTTGTTTAAAAAAAAAAGCGTAAAATTGTGGATATAGCATGTTTTTTCCCTGTTTTATGCTGAGCTGGGCTATCTGACTGTTGGCTGCTGTATCATATTTACCACAGATATGATCAATGTTCTTGTTCGGCTCTCTGCAAACTCATGAAATGAGTGTTTGTGCGAGTGCTCGCTATTATTTTTATCTTTGAGAAAGGCAAACAAAAAGAAAAGAGGTGGATCAGCACCTCCCCAAAGTAAAGTAAAGAAGACCAGGTCATTTTTAATCTCTCTCAACCTCTAGAGGCCACTAACAACAGTTACAGTAGAAGTTTGCTTCTCTCCTGTCAAAATATGATCATGCTTTTTCAGCTTTTTTGTTTTTCATGTTGTGTTTTAGCCCCCATAGGTTTGTCCTTTGATGCCATTCAGTCAGTTGTAGGTCATGAAGAGTGGTTAAAAATGCTATCAAGTTTAAGAAAAGGTAATCCAGTGTGTCCTCTGAATCTGTTCGTTTCAGATCAGTTTAATCAGTCTGCTACAAATTGTCATTTTGTCCTACAGGAGAGTAAAAACCGAATTATGAGCAGGTTAATCCACACAATCTACTCAAGGTCATAGCACCCTGCTGTCACATGTCCACTTGTCCGTTGATAAAGCTCTTCGTCTGTTTGTCATTACTCCTCTGTGAGCCAGTCCTCCTTGCCCGGTGTGGTCACTGCTGTGGTTGTGTTATTGCTTCTGAGCGCCTGCTCCAGCAGGGCCCGCTGAGCGGAGGCTGGCAGGTAGAGGAAGGTGTAGATCAGTGCCAGCAGCAGCAGAGCCAGCAGCAGAGGGACGCCCCAGTCTGATGTCATTATGGGCTCCTCACAGCGAGCCTGCAGAAACGACTTATTCTCCATAGTGTGCAGTCAGATCACAACACTGCAGGAGCCAGGACAGCTTGTCCACAGTTTGTATTGTCTTTTCTACGATCAACGTATCTGTTCTTTTCCCTCCAAAATAGCTATGTCCAGACAGCACGAATACTCACACCTGTGGAGGAAACCGACCAGTTTTAGGAAAGACCCAAGACACAGCTGATGTTGTAGACGCATTTATCAGACTAGTTCCAGTTCTGCACCGAGCTCCTAAACGCCTCAAAGAGTGTGAAGGATAAATCCAGAGAAGTATAATAACATCCGGGTACTTTTTCATTCACAGAGCCAAAAACAAAAGATGAAACTGAAATTTGGCAATATTTCCAGTAAATACTTAAAATTATATAGTTACAAATCAACAGAGTATCCAGTTTTAGACCAAGAAAAAAACAGATCCTTGTTGTTGCAAAAAGAGATCATAAAAAATGTCTTTAACATCTGTCAGCGAAGCCTCTCTCCTCTTTGTCCTCTCCGTTATCTGACTGAAACGTTTGTGATTTCCACTAAAACTGCGTGATGCCACGTGCATCTTTGTTTGTGTGTGTGTGTGTGTTTGTGTGATGCTTTCTTGTCACAGAGTGCATGCTCAGGTAAACCTGCCGATCTGCCACTCAGCTCTCTAATATGATTTGCTCTGAAATGTTACGCAACAATAACCAGAAACCCAACAATAGAGACACAACCCCACATGTCAGTAGTAACACCTGTCTCTCGCGCGCACACACACACAATGGAAAGCAGATTGGGTTATGAAATCCTAATTATATAATAATTCTTGATCTTCTTAGCTAAAAACAGATTCAAACCTGGCTGTGTTTGGGGATTACTTAATGAAAGAGGCTGCACTTTATTCAACCTGCACATTATGTCAGCACGATGCATTATGTCAAAAATCAGCACTTGCTAATAATGTCAAGTCAAGTCAGTTTTATTTATAAAGCCCATTATCAGTTGTAGATATTTAGTATAGTTGTTAAAATTACTAAATGCACTCTATGATAGCATGTTACGTTATGTGCAAATATATGTGTTCTCTATGAACTATCAGGGGGGTCATAGCGTGATCGTTAGTGTGGGGAAATGATTAGTGTTTAGATGATTATAATGAAGGACTGATTACAGAAGTTTTTTTTGACGTTTTGATCTTTTTTTTTGCCTTGACAGACTCTTTCAGTATGAGATGCCAAATACACTTCACATATTGTGATTTCACTTAATATCATTAAATATGTACGACTTGTGACTCCAAAGTAATAAGCAAAGTGTTATTAGCCAAGATCTTACTAAAATTAAGTTTTCATTTTTGTCTTTTTTACAGTGGTGTTTAACAAAAGCCCCAAAACAAACAACTATGCATCCCAGTTGCTTGAAGAACCATGGATAAAGTTACATTTGTATGTTTCATACACATCATATCAACATTTCGAAAGAGACAAAGCTGACACCATTTGAGACAAACAAACAGCAAAATCCACTGTGTTTTAGTGAGTTATTACTATGTCTTCTGCCAGAATAGCACCACAAAAAAGCATTTTTTAAAAAAAACTTATTTTGATGTTGTTTATCAAGACATTGCTGCATTCGCTGCTGAGTTAGTGCCACCAAAGATCGGTAATTTAAGCCAAAACCAAGTGTTTTTTGTGACTAAACTTAAAAATAACCAAACATTAAACACAGTTTTTGAAACATAAAGTTTCATTGTATCCATTACATAATGGCATATGTAAGCTATCTGTGGTTTGCAGAAACATAAATTGCAACATTAATTCTGGTGATTGGTTTGTTTCAGAATAATAAAAAGCAAGCAAATTAGTTGTTAATTAAACAAATGTATTGAAAGAATTAAACTGAGCAAAAAAGGCACCCATAAAAAAAGAATGATAGTAACCTTTTAAATTTTTCTACTGATAATCTCTTTTGACTAACTCAAAGATCCCAACATCGTGTGTGTGTGTGTTCATCACGCATGTTGACATTGCAATGACAATAAAAGAACGATATATTGTACAGCCCTAATTCTTGTTTTTGTTCATTCATATTCACAAATCAAGAATCTACTGCCTTCTGTTGGGGGATCCAGGAGTGGCCAATCAGATCCCTAAACTTTATGCATTTTGGTTGAATATCTAAGTTTGGTTCTTTGTCTCTGTCACCTAAATGCCCCTGCTCCAGGGTTACTACTCTCCGATGATCCAGGAAGTATCGGGGCAGAGTTTCATCATCATTTACAGCTCGAACAAGAAACAGAAAACAGTCAAACACAAAACACAACAGCATTTCATCATCTCAAATACAACACGCTCACACTGCTGGATGGAGCGTGTCATCAGAGCCGGTGACCCCTGACAGATGGAAGTGTCGTGGTGAGGTCGAGGTGAGGGATTATAGGTGCCATGAATAATGTGTGAGTGACCTGGAACAATCCTGACAGAGCAGGAACACATGAAACTAGAAGGGCACTCAGAGAGCACAGACCCTCACATGACCAAAGACCCAAATGTTAACGAAAATGAAAAATGATTTGTGCATCCGCCTCGTGATTCAGATCTACTACAAATTTGAACTGTTTCTTCCTTGGTCCATTCTGCATCTTTCCACCAAGTATCATGAAAATTGGGCCAGAAGGTGGAGTTAACCAATGCAATATATATATAATCCCCTGTATCAAGATTAAGGATTCCTATGTTTCATGTTCAATAATATTGCCATAATCCATAATGTGTCCACTGAAAAAAGTTCTTAGAAAGCTATTCAGGAGAGGAGATGAAATTACAGTAATCTGCTTTATTGAAAGGAATATTAAAATGGAATAAACAAAGTAGTTATGCTTTAATTCTAAGGGAAGACAAAACAGAAATCTGCAGTACAAAAAATATTTGTACTTAATATAAGTAATCAACAAGGGAAGTTTTATGGTTGTATGTATGGTTGTACATTTTTTTTTTACCCTATTGACCTTTTGTGTATTATTATTTTGTTAAAAATATATGGCAATTTGCAATGTATAACTCTATTTTTAAAGGCCAATTTCTTAAAACATTTTTTGTTCTCATACTCCACAAATGTCCACTTCAGTCACAGAATACATTCTAATTTTACTCCTTTCTATATTATTGAGGTTTTAACCATTATTTTTATTATTGTTGTTGTTATTTTAATTTTTACTGCCAGATGCAAAATGATTAACTTTCAAGGGTTAAACCGAGATCTTTAACACTGTCTGATGTAAGTGTTAAAGTAAGTATTGATTAACAAATAAACTAATTAACAAACTTAACAAATTAACAATAAAATAAGATTAAAAAAAACGTTTCCTCTACAAAGTTATCCATATAACTCAATAATCCTACTCATTGATCCCGCGGTGTTATTCGCTCCAGTACAGTAGGGGGCGCTGTTCACATTGGCCGTAATAATAAAGAGCGAAGAAGAAGAACATGAGGCTGCACAGCTGACGCCGACAGCGCTACTTGTGGTTGTGTTTACATCTGTGTTTTCTCACAGTTTTACGCCCACTTTGGCTACGTCGAGGAAATATACGACACACTATTCTCGGCGAATCATCAAAAGTAAGTTTTTGGGTCAGTTTGAATATCGCGAAGCTAACAAATAGCTATTTATCTCATGATATTAGCATGCAAGAGCTAGCAAAGCACCGGTGCTAACATGCTAAGCAGCGCATCATGTGCTGCTGCTAAACCAAAAAGTTGTTTTACAAGGTATTTGTGCTCTGCTTTAATGCGGCAGAAGTCACTTATGTATTTATTTACGATGATACCTCAGACACGAGAGGCTACTATCAGCTACCTGTTCTCTCTCAGAGTCTTTAACATGGTTATGTGATGCAGCACTGTGATTAATACTCATTTTATGCCTGTTTACCAAGAACACAACTTCTCTCATTTTATATTATGGGTTTTCTAGACAAATTTCTCTTAAAAACTTTCATTAAATTCACGGAATTTTGCATAATCCCACAGCTCTAATCCCCAAACTGCTTACATTATGATTTTCAGTCTTTTTTATGTTTAGCCCTTTAAGCTAAATTCATATTTTTTGTTATTGGGTTTTAAGCCTCACCAATTACTTATTTTTCACTGGATTTGGTTGACATTTGTACTGAACATCCAGTAAATTTTAAGGATAATTTGCATACTTGCACACAGTCAGATTAGGTCATAGTTACACAGTGAAATTCAAACCTTTATTTAAATAATTTAATGTATTTAATATCCAGACATCCTCCAGGTCTCTGCAGGGCTGTTGGATTTGTGTCAGTTAAACGCTGAACATGATGACCACAGAGCCCGCCAGCCTGGACAGCCTCAGTGTGCTATACCAGAGCGATGACTACATTGTGGTGGACAAACACTGGGACATCCGCATCGACAGCAAGATGTGGTACGAGAAACACACCGTGCAGGCACAACTCCGGCACCGCTTCCCTCAGCTGGCAGACCCGAGCACCTACTATGGATTCAGGTCAGAATCACACCAACAACATCAGTTCATACACATCATGCTTATAATTGAAGTCAGTAACAGTCTCATCGTGTTTCTTTCCATTTCTGTTTGTTGTGTGATCTAGGTGATATTGAGATTGAGGTTCATTTTTTGTTTTGATGCCCTGTTTATGATGACTTGAGAAATGTACTTTTTAGAAATGTATTTTTTACTAAAATGTTGTCAGTTTATGCCTTGTTTTGGTTGGATGAATATGAAAAACTTGAGTTGTGCTTCAGGAAGAGAACCTTTTTAGATGCGAATTTTCTTGCTCAAGCTTGGGAAAGAAGGCAGAATATTTTGTTTAAAACCAAGCTGTAAAACAATTTCTAATCTTTGAAATGAAATGTAATGAATTATTTGACAGCTGCAGCTGCAATTTAGGTGTCTCATAAACCCATGAGGGTTGGACACATTGTCTGCATGCAACGTAAATAAAAGAAATCAGTCAATCAATCCATCAATTAATCAATCTTCCCCCTTAACAGGTTCTGTCATCAGCTGGATTTCTCCACAAGTGGAGCTCTTTGTGTCGCCCTCAATAAAGCTGCTGCCGGCCGAGCGTACCGCTGCTTTAAGGACCGAACCGTCACCAAAGCCTACCTCGCTCTGGTATGCAACTCAAAATCAGTGACACTCATGCTAACATTACAACATGTTCTTTTTGGCTATTTGTCCCAAGTAATTCCTCACATTCTCTTTTGTGTGATCATAAAGATCTGTAAGGAAATAAATTTAATTACATTTTACTTTGCTTCAAAGCTACGGGGCTGGGTGGAAGAAGAGACTCAAACTTTGGACTTCTCCATCGGCAAGAACTCCTCAGAGGGAAAAACACACATGATGTGTATTGAGGGATCAGAAGGTAAATTAACCTTGTTTGGCTTGCACTGTTTGTTTATGGGAGTACACCTAATTTGCATTTAAAGTTTTACATATGAAACATTTACATAGAATTAGTGAGAAGTACACTGTGAAGGTAATAACAGCCTATTTTTGTGTTTGTTGCTGATCCCCCACATCCTTCTCTTGTCAGGTTGTGAGAACCCCAAGCCTTGCCAAACTGAGCTAACAGTGTTAGAGTACGGTTTGTATGATGGAGAACCTGTGACCAAGGTGCTACTGCAGCCACTCACTGGTAATGATACTCATTTTCTCCTTTTCAGCTGAGAAAAACATTACACATTTATCTTGTCACCTTATTTTGAAACAAATCTTATTTTGACAGTTTACACTTCCAAAACTGCCATCAAGTTTTTATGCACCAGCACTGAGGCACATGTTTTTGGATTGTCCGTATATCCCATTGTCATATAGGCAGCATTTCACGAAGGCCTTGAGAAAATTTCTTCAGATTTGGCACAAACTTATTAGATTTTGGTGGTCAAAGGTCACTAAGACCTCATGCCCTGCCCATTCTCGTTAATATCAAAAGCTCAAGAATGCCTTGAGGGAATTTCCTCAAATTTGGCACAAACATCCACTTGGACTCAAGGATGAACTGATTGGATTTTGGTCAAAGGTCAAGGTCACTATGAACTTTTGTCTGTCTGTCTTTCTGCCTGTCTGGCTGCTTTCCCTCACAGGACGAACCCACCAGTTGAGGGTCCACTGCAGCGCAATAGGCCATCCCATCGTCGGGGACTTCACCTACAGCTCGGGAACAGACGACACCCCCTACCGCATGATGCTGCACGCCCACCTCCTCCACATTCCCCTGGAACCTGAGCCCCTGCTCGTCTCTGCAGGAGACCCCTTCCTCCCCGCGGTGGACGCCAAGTGGCTCCCGCAGCGCTCATTACGGACACTGACGGCCACTGTTGGGGCGCTGCTGGAGCAAAAGATGGAGGAAGACAGAAAGATCAAAAAGGAGAAGAGAGAGAGAGCGAGAAAGGAGGAGGAGAGGAGGAAAGGATGCAGGGAACAAAGGACTGAGGAGGAGAGTGAGGAGCAGAGGACACAGTGTCAGGAGTGGCTGAGTGAATGGGCAGGAGACTGATGTGTTTTTTATTTATCTTAATTTATTTTAGCTTTTAACTAATAAAGGCCAAGTTGAGTATGCATGCTCCATCTCATCCACCAACTGCGTTGCATTTACATGGCAAACATGCAAGTGAACCAGCACCTGAATTCTCTCACAAACCAGTTCCAGACATGTTTGAAACAGCCTGGTCTCACTCCCAGAGCATCCAAAAAACCTCGCTTGGTCCGTGGCACTCAGCGTCAGATGCGGACGCACGATTCATCCTGTAGCGATGCACTGGGCTTTAAGCCTACTCAACTATCGACATCATTATAACAGCATACACTTTAACACTGAACCAGTAAGCAGCTCCAGTGCAGTTAAACAATAAGTGCCTTGTTATTAAAAGAGGAGTTGTGTTGATGTCATTCATTTGTCTAATACACATGTAAGAATTTTAAATGTTAGTGTCGTCACATGTCCCTGCTATAAATAGTCAGATGACTTAACTTTATTAATGCAGCCTGTGCAGCAGCAAATGTTTTTTTGTTCATGACCAAATGTGTTCGTTCATGTGTGTTATTAGAACAAGCTGCATGGCTGTAACATACATGGAATCACATGTAAAAGCATATAGAATACTACACCATGTGTCTGTCTTTGTTTTTGAATCAAACTCTTTGAACATGAAGAAAATATTTTATGCCGATTCATTGACAAATGTCCACAAATTAATCTCCTTTCAGAATTAACTTTAAAAAGTTAAATAAACAGTTGTACAAACATTCAGCCTCCTCTCTAAATCATCACTTTTTTAAATAAAATTGTTTTTAGTGGAACATAATAACTTGAATGTATATCAAAACCTGTTGCTGCAGAAACACCATTAAAATTGTAATTACTTACGTGGCACACCTGTGCCATTTCAGTCTTATATTACAGGTTGACATCCTAAAGTTCCTTTGCTGCACCCTGAGACGACCACTGTGAAGGTCACTTACACCCTTTCTTTCATTCATGTCCATGTAAACACAGTGCATGATGCTCAGTAGCAAAGCAGCAACCTCATTAATAATAACACAAATAATACTTGGTAAATGCACAAAACCATAGCAGAGCACAGAGATGTGGACTTGCGTCACAAATTTGATGACTTAAGTTGCGGCAAAATCAAAAAGGACTTGCAACTAGACTTGGACTTAAACACCAACTCTTGCAGGTCGAGAATTACTACAGAGATGCAAAAACTTCATTTGGCATTTAAAATTCTAGTAACCGCAAAGTAGCTTTTTTAAACAAACTTAATAATGTAGCCTACAAATATTTAAAAAGCATTCATGACATTTGTCCATTTTAAATCTGTAAATTGTAAAAAACATTTTTCTTGCTATTAAAAATATGTTACATTTACTGAGGAACATAATGCAACTTATTTAGGACTCCATACTCAGAGTTTAGGACTTGGGACTTGAGTGCAAAGACATGAAATTTTCTTGTAACTTGCTGTGACAAATCCAGCATCTATTGGGACATTGTCCCCTAATTTCGTCATTGGGTGATCCTGCAAACATTTTAAAAGGTAAAACAACAAAGCGTGACAACTACATTACCCATAATGCCTCCAGTGTTCTGTAGAAAAACGTCTTCACAAGTCAGCACAAGAAAGCGAGTAGGCGTTTTAAAAACGGCCAGCAGCGGAATGAGGGCTCCACATCGGTTTCATTTTCCAAACAGGAATTTAAGAAAATGGTCAGCGTGTTTATTGTAGTCGATCAAAAATGTTTAGAAGCTTAAATTAAACTGATAACTCGAGAAAATGAGTGACGCGATTTTCTCGTACGAGAGTTTGGTCCATGCTGTATCAGGAGCAGTGGTGAGTTAGCTTAACTTTAACTGTTTATTTCTGTAATTTAGTGTATAACGTTAGTGACATTACATTAGCTATGGCTGTACAGTTGGTGCTCGTACGCTTTAAATATCCCCACACAAAACTTCATTCAAAATACAACGATATTTTATGTTTTAGACCTAATCGCGCCACATGAAACATTAAATAGATAAAGGTCTCTAAATCTTGAAATGTCTAGACCAGCAGTTTGATTCGGCTATATGTGTTATTATCTAACCTAACAAATTTGCCGAATTTAACAGGGTTTTTGGATCATTGAGGAAATACAGTAGCTTCAGTCTTAGTCTATGTGTTGTCCTATGCATACCTTAAATTATAAGATTTTTCAATGGAGTTTGGTGCGAGACTTCTTCCATACTGAACCAAAAGGCGCTGTCTATGTCTCTTAACTGAATACTGATTGTTGCCTGTTTTAGGGAAGTGTGACAGCCATGACAGTATTTTTTCCTCTTGATACTGCCAGACTGAGGCTCCAAGGTAAGGAACAGTAGTAATATAGTCTTATTTACAGTTATTATAGTTATCAATTTGATTTTTTTTTATCAATAAATAAGTTGTTTTTTTATTTGTGTTCAGTGGATGAACATAGGAAGGCCAAATCAACTCCAACCATTCTGGCAGAAATTGTCAAAGAGGAAGGACTGTGAGTGGAAAAAAGATGATTTAATTTGTTTCTATGTGTTTGCTTTATCAGTTCCTATATACAACAAAACAGAGCCTCTCATGACATGTGTACAGAATGCATTGCTGCTGTCACAGTATAACCATAGTCATTTTCAATACTTCAAATCCCTCTTTTGCAGACTCGCTCCGTACAGAGGCTGGTTCCCTGTCATCTGCAGCCTCTGCTGCTCCAACTTTGTCTACTTCTACTGCTTCCACAGCCTCAAGGCGAGCTGGCTGAGGGGAAAGCAGTCGTCACCAAGTGCTGACTTAATCATAGGCATTGCTGCAGGTAAAAAGGGTCAAGTGAACTCCTACGACCACTTATTTTAACATAATTGAGGTGCATATGTGATGGAATTAAGGTAGAACAGATGTGATGTTGTGTACAGCGTCTTTTATGAATAATCTAATGCCTGTGTGTATATGATGATATAAATATGATGTACTGAATTTTGGACCACGGAAAGATTAGTTGGTGTAAGTGGCATTAGCTAATGGGGATCTTTTAAAATAAAAAATAATCAGTATCGATCATAAAAGCCTCGTTTTTGTGACTCAGATCTCAGATTTGAGTCCAATTCTTCATGACTGGTCTTGATTATCGTCTGTCTTCTTGTGTGCAGGAATTGTAAACGTACTGGTTACCACTCCTTTGTGGGTGGTCAATACCAGGCTGAAGCTTCAGGGTGCCAAGTTCCGCAATGCAGAAATCCGGCCCACCAACTACTCCGGCATTCTGGGTAAATAATCATTTTCTGATCATACTTATATATTCAACCACCTTATTCCTGTCTTAATGATACCTGGTGTGAATTATGGGTGCAACCTCCAGTATCCTGTTTCTGAACCTGAACGTTTTCCAATGCTACAGGGTTCCCACGATCATGGGAAACCTGGAAAAATTATGAAAATTCACATTTTCCAGGCCATGTTATTTTTAATCGAGTAAGGAAAGTGCTTACAGTTTACAAACCTAGTGGATAACATCTCTCATGATGTAACATAATATTATACACATTTCTCCTTGCATTCTCCATTTATGTATGCCAGCCTGCTGAAATTATATTTGAATTGACTTTGGCAAGTGGGGGAAAAAATATTATAGATCCTTGAAGAGTCATGGAAAAGTTTACATTTTTGTCCATGAAAATGTGTGGGAACCCTGATGATGATGGTACCTTCCTTCCTAGAGCGATTAGGAAGTAAAACATATTATACAAACCACCTATTGCACCTCTAACGGGGTAATATGATCATATTTTCACCATTTCTTACAGCCATCTCACCGCGTGGGCGGTTTTCCATTTTTGCCAAATGTGTTAACGATTAACTTGCCTTGTTCTGTTAACATATTTTTTAATTAAACAGAACTGAGCTAACATACGGTAAACATCTACTCCATTTTAAGAGATGATTTGTGATTTCTTACAACTCATAAACAGACACTAACATAGCATATTCATTTCAACTGGGTATTCATTTTAGCTCAATTTAAAATGACTACTCGTCTGCTTAAAAGATGCAAATTACATTTTTTTTTCACTGCTGATTTATTAAATCTGAGTTCTAATGACAGAGACATGGTGCCAAATTAAGCTGCACACTTCAGGAATATCAGTAAAGTAGAAAAATAAATAACATAAGGCATTTGTTTTTCTATGATACGAAAGTTGTATGGTAATTCAGCAACACATTTTCAGTCTGGATGACTTATGGCATAATTCAGGGTTTGTTGTCACGGGTGTCATGTTAGCAGAGCGCACTGGAACGATGCTATGCTCCCGTTCTTTAAAAAAAATAGCAGTACACCTAACAGGAAAAGACGGGGATATTATATACTGATGAACTGACTGTCATTTTTAGGTAATTCAAGTCATACGTCATTCTTTTCTGCAAATTCTGATTTAATAATCTGCTATGTCTCAATAAACTTTTTTCATAATTTCTTATGTCATCTCAAGCATGTGAAAACGTTGCGTACGCATTAGATTAGGGGGAAAATAAAGGGAAAATTGCTACCTGCATTGGTCGAATCATAGACAGAGCATTTTATTTTTCATTTTGAGAAGATTCTTTGTATTTAACACACTGTTGTTGATGCCACATATATATCTTACTCTGGTTGTTTGGAAATCTAATAATGGCTGATTTACTCTTGTTTTTCACAGACGCATTTGTGCAGATCATCCGTGATGAGGGCGTGGGAGCACTGTGGAACGGGACCTTCACGTCTCTGCTGCTGGTGCTGAATCCCGCCGTCCAGTTCATGATTTACGAAGGCCTGAAGAGGCAGCTGAGGAGAGGAGCTCCCAGGGAGGTGAGTGAGGAACGGAGAGAGGCGAGGATACAGATGGCCCTTTCCCTGCTGCCTGACAATGACAGTGTTATTTATTATTATTCATTGCATCATTTTTACAAAAGATTTTCCAATCTTTGCGATTTTTTAATCATAAATTATTTGCATTGTTGTGCTTTTTATTCTCATTTTTGAGTTTTTTATTTTTGAGATTCACATTGAGTTTTAAAATAAACTTTTTACAATTGAGAATGTATCACTGTAAAGTGCAACATAAAACATTGAATATCCTTTAAAGCTCCAAATATCTTAAACAATGGTTTGAATGTTCAAAACTACACTGTCCTTGAATACCCTAAATATAATAATAATAATAACAATAATAATAACAAAATAATACAATATCACAGGTAAACAACAGTACCACATTATGGTAATAAAACAAATGAAAAACACAAATATTCTCTTGTAATTAAGTGATAGAAAAGTAAAAGAGGGAGTTCCCTTCAGGTCTTTCCATCATGTGGATGAGTAGACACTGGATATGCAGTAATTCTGTTCACATGATTTTAGCGTGGCTTCGGCAGAGGTGAAAGGCTGTTGAGGCAGAAACTGTGAACATGTGTGCTTGCCCAATTTCGTACCACGTGCCTTTTGAAATTTTTGCGCTTCACCAGAGCAGTTGTGGATAAATGTATTAATTAAAGGGGATCTATTATGCTTTAATCAGGTTCATACTTGTATTTTGGGCTTCTGCTTTGAGTAAGACTTGTTTACATGCTCTAATGTTAAAAAAAATCCTTTGTTTTCCACATACTGACAGTGCTGGAGCATCTGCATTCACCCCCTGCCTTAGGTACTCGTTTTTAGCGCCTGTCTCTTCAAGCCCCCCTCCCGAAAAAGCTTTGTATGCTTTAAATGTTCTGAGTGAAGCCAGTTTAATCTAAAGTAGGTTAAAAAAAAAGATGGACAACACTAGAAATAAAAGCACTTTTGGTCAAAGAATTAGAGGTTTCTATTTCTATAAGAGTTAACTTTCACTTTTTTGATTTGATTTGATTTAAATGTATTTCTAACATGTTAAAAGGAATTAGATTTCAAAAAGAAATGGTCAAACATTATGATTTGGTTTACATATTCGAAAACGGAGTGAGAAGTACAAACTTATTTAATCCCACCACTTCTCCACAAGTCACTGAATTTTAATTAACCACCCTTATTAAAACATAAATAAACTAGGAAGGAAAAAATAAATAAACTAGAAAAAAACAAAAGAAAGTAAAGAATATCACTGTGTTCTGCGGCTCCATCTTTGTCAGGAGTGTGGTACAATGAATAACTGAACGATGTATATTCCAACAGTGCTCTCAATGAACGGTCCAGCTCCAAACATATAAAACGTGTGCTGATATCATAGCGGTCCACCACAAATAAATGAATGTGTGTGAAACGCTGGTTACTTATTCACTGTTAGTGTGGACATTTGAACTTTGTAAACCCTCTGGAACGAGCCTCCTCCTCCTCAGACCTGTAAGCGACCACGTTTCACTAATAATATGAAATTGCACAAAAATGTTTTCTTCTTTTCCCCTCAAGCTGTCGGCTGTTGAGGCTTTTGTCATTGGCGCTGTTGCCAAAGCTGCTGCCACCGTTGTTACCTACCCACTACAGACGATACAGTCCATTCTCAGGGTAGGTCTCGTGTGTTTGTCTGTGGGCTTTGTCTACACATGTAAAAGAAGAAACTCGTAATTAAAACCTTCATCACAAATTTTCCTCATTTTTCTTCCAATGAAATCCTTTACCATCGGAATACTTGAACATATGTTTCAACCATAAATACACTTTCTAAGCATTTGAGCTTTAAGGACGTGTTTGTTTTTTGTTTGTCAAACTACAGTTTGGTCAGTTCAACGAGTCAACAGACAAGTCAAAACTACTGTCCAGTCTCAGGACTATCAAGTGTCTGTTGGTCAACAGAGTGAGGTGGGTAAATACAAACACACACGCTCAAACACACAAAGGTTAGCCAGGAACAGCGAGCGCCCCATGTACAGAGGTTACGTCCTCACCGCAGCAGCCGTGGGTTCAAATCCAACCTTTGCCCTTTGCTACATGTCATCGCCTGTCTCTCACTCTGCCATGTCAAAGCTGTTCTATCAAATAAAGGCAAAACGCATCAAAAATAAAGTTAAAAAAACAATAAAAATTTTATTTAACTTGTTTTCAACAACATAGCAACTGAATTACAATCAGCGTGGAATATAAAAATATAAAAGCTTGCATGTTGTCCCTTTTTTTTTTTTTTTTTTTTAAATTTTCACAAAATGAGGTTTTTGGAAACCCGCCTATTGTCTTGATGAACTAAAGAGCACATTAGAATTTATAGTCTTCCTCTATTGAATTTCACCGTCATATTCAAATTTAATGCTCAAATTTTGTGTATTAACATTTTCTATACACAGGCTTATGCGTTACCAGTGCCCCATCTTCATGTGGTTGTTACATGTTGTGTCCAGCAGAGGGCATCCCAACATCAGTACCTACTACTACCAGTAAACATTCAGAGTTACCAACAGGCGATAACATGCGGTGTGTTTGAGATCAGAGCGAGCTTTCAATAAAAGCCCATTTTAATACAAACCATGATCTTTTTCCTAAACCTGACCAAGACAAGAAGGCAAACTTCTGCAAACAGCACCACACAGTCAGAAACACAGCCTCTGATTGGTCGACAGTCTTAAAGGCATCATCTCTTTTAACATATTTATAATCATTTTTTTTTCTGTTTTAACCTTCAACAGGAAATATGGCATATTGGGTCTGTTTAAAGGCCTGGAGGCCAAGCTGCTGCAGACAGTGCTGACTGCTGCCCTCATGTTTCTTTTCTATGAGAAGATCGCCAGCTGCACCTTCAGAGTCATGGGGCTGAACGGCAAACACTACAAGAAACGCTAACTAGCCTCGCAACCAACGACATTTAACCACGATGCACTGAATTAGCTTCTTTATTAAGCCTGTCATGTGTGCTGTCCTGCTCTTAAAAGGGAACACCACCTAAATTCAGATTTCCAGTGTGTTATTTCCATGGCCGAGGAGAGTTCAATCAATAACTGTGAACATGAGCTACTCTCTCTCAAAGGCAGAAACCACAGAAGTAAGTCTCAAAATTTCGATGTCATCTAGTATAAAGTCGGGAGCAGCTCCTTTGACAATAAATAGGAGACTGATTTTGATGATCCGCAAAATTTCTGTTTTCTTTTTTAATACCCTTATGACATCCAGACTTTACACTTGATGACATCACAAATTTGAGCCTTTACCTATATTTTCTGACTTTCTTAGACCAAAGGAATAACATGTATGAATTTTGAAAGTGGGTGTAGTTCCCCTTCAAAGCACTTAATGACTGTAGTGATCACTGCTTACAGACTCCCTGATGGGGACTTTAGCTCCTTGAAAAACTTTCTCATTAACATTTAATGTGAATTCTTCATTTTAGCAAGTCCTTATTATTCCTGAGTGTAGAAATGTCAAGTGTAAAAAAATGGCCCTAACCTGAGCAGGAGACCTCCAGTTTGTAGAGAGAGACATCTGAAATATACACATAGTTTTTATTCTGCTCTTGAGAATTCCTAAGTTTCATTTCTTTCATATCTCAGCACAGTGACCAACTCCACTTGGCAACATCATCAGGCTCTAAATTTAGAGTCAAAAAAGCAAAGTTAGTTTCATTATGACAGAAATGAAACCAAATCAAAGCTGCGGCTCCTGCAGTCCCCATCCCCAGTTTTACAGGGTCTGAAGAGAATGAAAGAAAGAGAGAGCCTGATCTCCAAAAGCTAAAGAGAGAGACTCTAGATTTAATTTCCTTAGCATTTCTTCATATCTTTATTATCTGTACATAGGAACATAAAAAACAAAATAATTTCCTCTCGTCAATATCTGACAGAAAACCTGCATTATAAACTTTGGGCAAGGAATTTGAAAGATTAGGATATTTTGTAAGCATGAATGGTTCAATGAAGGATGCTGTTGAGTTGCATTATGGGAATTGTAGGATTGGGTATTTTTGAACTGATGATGATTTATTTTTGTTTAGCTTTCACGTTTTGTGTTTTTCCTTCTGCCTGGAGTTCTGGGGAGACAAGTGTAAAATAAACATGCAAATATACAGACAAAAATGTGAATTTACAGACAATTAAATGAAAAATATTGATACACAGACCACAAGTCAGATTTATAAATGGTTAACACAACAGACTTCATAAAGTATAGTATTTCAAATAAAGTAACAATGAGCAAACCCAGAAGAGACTAACAAAATTTAACTTGATTTTAAGATAATCTCAGCTTTCTCCAAAAATGCACATAGGTTGGGCATAATTCATGTAATTTTCATTAAAAATAATTATTTACAAAGCATAATCAATGGAAAATGGTGACATAATTGTTAATTTAGTAATTAAATTTAAAATTGTCATAATATCTTTTTATAACATATTTTTAAAATTTTAAAATACGTATTGCATTATTGTGATACATTATTGTTATTACATTGTATTTATTATATCATAATATATACTATAAATTCATTTTCAAAAATATACAGTAGTTAACTAAGTTTCGTATAAATACTACCATGCATTAAATCCTCCTTACCCTCCTAATCTTGGCATATTTGCTAGTTACATAATAAAAATCCAGAAATATAGCAGTATATATTTATTGTCTCGGACTTTCAGTACATGTTAATATTCCCAAAGTACAGTACTTCATATCAGCTCAGACCTATGGCTCAGACCGGTGTCCGGCACCTTGGGACACACGTGGAAAAGTCATGATCGCATGCGCAGATAGACAGGCGTGCGATAGGTCTAAGCAGCACCGCACCATAAGTCAGCTGCTCCATCCTTATACTTTACAGATCGGAGGAACATTAGTCGGTATGTGACGCGGCAGTAGCTCGGACTTTCATTATTACGTAAGCGCTCCAGCGGCAGTGTCTCTGTCTCATAACAAACAGTACGAAAGTTAATTTGTGCCTTTTCACCGACATGGCTTCTAAAACCACAAAAGAAACCGAGAAGCACTGCGTCCTGTGCTGCCAAGAAGTCAACATCTTCGCTTTGGGAAAATGCGACCACCCGGTTTGTTACCGCTGCTCCACCAAAATGAGGGTGCTGTGCGACCAGAAGTACTGCGCCGTCTGCCGGGAGGAGCTCGACAAGGTTCGCATTCCAACGCTACTGTGGGTCGGGGATGGCGCCTGGTGGTGCTAACTAGGCCGCGCCGCTTTTATAGTCTTACTGTAGAAAAACAAAATCAAAATGATATCACATTAGTCTGATTATTAGTAAATGAAAGGCATTGTAATAAGACTTAGAGGTGTCTACCAACTGCTCAGACTGTACTTTTCTCTCGCTGTCACTAGCTTAGCTAAGGCAGCTCAGCTAACATTAGCGAGTTAGCGAGCTGGCTGTACCATAAGTCAGGTAGCTAACAAGTTGATAGTCAAAACAGGCGCAACCAGGCTTATCGTGTTTAATTAATGTGACTATGAATTTGTGATTTAATGAACTGTCAATGCATTTAGCTGGTTGAACACGTCAGCTGACACCTCAAACAAATCAGCGTGTGCACGTTGTATGCTTCAGCGGTGGTTGCTACTTGCTGGTTTCTACTTCTCTGCTGCTGCTTATTTTGTGAAAAGCTAGGCCTTTTTGTAGGTTATAGTCTCTGCCTGCTTGTGACCAATTCCTTGTATGAATTGGTCTTCATGGGTCGCTGAATAGGTTTCAGTCAACTTATCAACTCAGCTGGACAGTGTCATACAAACTAGGGCCTCACCACCTGGCCTCACTTCCCACCACTCCCTTCAAAAGTAACGTTAGCTGTCAGCAACTTTTGCATGTAACGTTAGATGTTATGAGATGTTAATTGTCTACTAGTATAACAGCAGGTTTTTGTCAAAATTTGTTGGCCAAGTTTGTTTACACAACCTGGAGGACTAGCTCGGCCTCATGAGGTGACTGCATTCCCACAATTCCATATTACATGAGATCTTTGTGACAGGTGCAGCATTTTCAGTCCTTTAGTTTTACCAAAATTACATTGTAAAACCTGCTTTGGAGTATCATCTTTAACAGTCAACTTCAAGGCAAATTTAGTTATGTACCACATTTCATACCTAAAGGGAACCCACAGTGCTTTACAGATTAGTCAAGTCAAGTTATTGCTGTCCAATCACAAACATGCCCCCAAGGACTGAGCAGGAGTTGTTTCAGTTAAATGCCTAAATGATCTATACAGTCCAATATCAAAAATTACAATCAGCCTCGGAGGGCTTGACAAAATCCAACATAACTCTGTCTTTTGACTGTCACAGTGGGTAAGAAAAACTCCTTTTTTTAACAGGAAAAAGTAGTAATTATTACTCCTCTACTTGCCTCTATGTATGTGTGTAGCATGATATTTTCAGCAGACAAGATTAGATAAAGTTTAATTTATCCAGAGGGATACTGCTTTAAAACATGCAATATACAAGGACTAACATAACAGCAAAAAGAGCAAATGTACAGTGAATATAAAATCCAATATGTATAAAGAAATATAAACTAAATATAAAACTAGTGAACAGTAAAGTGTAAAATATAACGAACAATAGCTAACAGTAAGGTGCAAATTAGGTTTGCAATCGTATGACATTTTTTACAGTATGATAACTGTCTCTGAAAATATCACAGAATTTTTACAATTGTCAGTCAACATTACCCTTAAACGCATGAAAACTGAAGGGTTATGATTTGGTTGAATAAAAGTTTTACTACTAAAATTGAAAATTGAATTGAAGTATGTGTAAAAGAGCTACATTTTGAAAATAATTAAAGTAAAGGTTAAAATCTCAGTCCATTTGCCTTTTTACAATAAGGTAGATAATCAAATGTACAGGTATGATAACATTTTTTTTATTTTCATATCGAGGCATACCTTGAAACCAGTATATTGTTGCAACACCAGTACAAATAAGTGCAAACCATTATGTACAATGACACAAATAGGTTACCAGTATGAATGAGATATATACTGTGGTTACATGTAAATAGATCTGAGGTAGTTAGTCTGGATTGATTGCATGGCTAATACAGAATGTTTACAATTATGTCCATGATATTTTCTGACATTCTGACTGTCACATCGTTCTCAGGTGGTGTTCGTGAAAAAACTGGAGGCCTTCTCATCTCTGCCCTACCAGCAGTTCCCCTGCGAGAAGAAGCATGATATCTATTTCTGTGATGAGATGATCTATGCCCAGTACAGGTACTGCTTTGCTCCATTCTCCCCTCTTTATGATAGTGTTATTCATATGCTGTTAATAATTTTAACTCTGCTGTCTGATGATCTAAACAACTACACAAACATCCAAATGTTGGTAACACTTGGGTGGGTTTGTTTTTGCCATAACGTGACTGAGAATTGAAACTGAAAACTACTCTCACTGAATAGAAAACATCTGTGTTAAAGAAACTGTCGCTTAAAAGAGACAGAAGGAGAAAATAAATCAGAACATTATCATCGAAAAATAATATTAAAATATAACAGGGTGATAAGACTTTAAGTGCATAGTCAAAAAATGAAAGAGCCCCCTTAAGGGTCATACCGAGATTCACTTTTTGCATTCACTGGCAATATCTTTTCTGGTCTTTTGCAATAAGTGCTGCTCTCACTTGCGGTTACGTTTGTGTTCCCTGTCAGTACTTTTATTCTTCGTTTCCTCTGAGCCGTCTATTTCTGCTCAGCTGCTCCCAGCACAGTACCCTAGCATGGATCATCTCATTGGATTTCTTCGAACTGGGCATTAAGTATGCTCATATAAAACTGACCAGTCTGATTCTTTTTGTAGCAGTCCTGTCCTGTCCTGTATTGGTAAAAAATTGTTTTTTAAAGAAAGTTTTGATATTGTCTGTGACTCTATCTGGCTGTCAGCTGTGTTTCACAACATTTATTACAAGAGAATGCAAAAGTATTGCTAGAGAACTGCAAACATATTGCAAGGGAAAAATTAGCAAGTGTTACATTCATTCTTTATTGGTAACAAGTATACAAATGCAAGTGTTTTGATGCCAGTGTTTCTTCTTTTTTTGCCATTGCGAAATTTGTTTCAATTCCAAACTCTGAAGTCACTGTCCTGGGTTTATAGAAAAGCGCCTTTTGTCATCTCAGCATGCAGTAACCTGATGAAATAATCACTGTGGAAAGATGTATACAGTCACACACAGCATAGCACCATTTCCAAAGTGTCGACCAAATTGTGCAATCAGTGCATGTGTTTGATGTGCAAATATATAGCAGCCAGGTGCAGATAGATGGAGGGTTTAATCTCTGTTAACCAACAGTGGAAATCACCCAATAACAACAAAACAATGCGATGGAACCCTTGATTTACTTTTCTAGTCAACAAAAGTAAAATAATTTACAGTTTTAATCCAGACTGTATCTCCTCTGATTGTGTGTTTGCTCTGCCTCAACACTGATTGAATTTTGTGTGTGTGTGTGTGTGTGTGTGTGTGTGTGTGTGTGTGTGTGTGTGTTTCATCAGGCATCTGCTGTTGCCGGAGTGCCTCCGCTGTTCAGAGCCGAAGGTCTTCTCCAAGTTTGAGGAGCTGGAGCAGCACATGAGGAAGCAGCACGAGCTCTTCTGTTGCAAGCTCTGCTCAAAGCATCTCAAGGTATTCACAACCCCAAGCAGCTGATTAAGAGGCCTGTCGTATAACAGAGTAGTAAAATCACAAATATAGAGCCAAAGCACAAGCAGTCCTCAGCAGGAGATTTGTTCATTTTTAACAGACCACTTTTGAGTATATTCGCACAAAAGATTCTCTGTGCTTTGTCATGTGCAGCTTCGCATTGGTACTTTTAAGAATGGCCACGTTCTCAAAACATATGATAGACTGCCAGTTTGAAGAATTAACATTTAGGAGTCTGTCTATTCTTGAGTTTTCTCTTTCGACTTTTCTCTCTTCAGAACACGCCGTGTTTTTTCTGACTCACTTTTTCTGTGTCTCACTCACTTCAATATAAAGCACACATTTGATTGGCTAAGCAGCATCACAGGAGATGATTTAACACATGCAATTAGTCTGTAAGTTTCCTGATTGCTAAACCAGTGCTACAATGTTACGCTGGATGAAATGCTTTGTCAAAATGTAACAATTCTCAGTAGTTTATAAGTTATAGTCTGTGTCTAGATAGGGTGGTGTCTGGGTCAGGACTCGGGGGGTGGAAAGGGGTGACAGGTTAACAAGTGGGTCACGTTTTGGTCATTTAACAACAAGAGGGATAGCTTTCCCGTTTAAACAAACTGATCAAACTCGATGCACTAAGTAGATTGACCTGTTTTTTTTATGACCAACGATAGAATCGATATCTGCTAAAATTTCAACAGCACACATATGGCTGTAGACCAGGTCAGGTGATGGTAATGAAGAGATATGGTAAAATGTCACAGATGAGACACTAAGGAACATTTAAGAATCCCACTTTGGGACAAATATAATCAATTGTTATTATAATTTTGTGAAATTGCAAATTTGTTGGTGTTAAAGCCCTCATGGTTCACCATGTACTTTACTTTCGCACCACTAGAGGGGACCGTAGCACTAACCTTGACAGTGGTACATGAGCACATTGTTGACCTGATATAAATTGGAAATGTTTCTAATCTTGTTGCTAATTGATGTAGACACCATCATGTTGTCAAGCTTACAAAGAACAGCTCAGCCTTCACACACTACAGCACTGGCTTGTAAATGATATTTAGCTGCACATATTGTAGATGTAGTTTTGATGATGAGACGATGTTGATGAAAGGGTGACAGTAGCAGCACATATTGTACTTGTGAGCTATGTTGCAGCATCAACCTTTATGGTGCCGATCCTGATGCTGCATCATTGTGACTGTCATGACCAATATTTTTTGGCTATATCTCGATGCACTATATATATATCTTGATATTTTTAAATCCCCTCAAAAGCACTTCATTAATGCTAGAGCTGGGAAATGGAATTGAACATCACAATTTTTATTTTTTAAATTTATTTTATGTATTTATACTTACCAAATTGCCTCTTTGATGCGACAGTATTCTAGGAATGACTATTGGTACTTTGAAAAAAAAGTATTATAACAATTCCATTTTTGATCAGTAATCATTAGTAATGTAGATATGACTGAGTAGGTAAAGGCAAGTATTAAAGCAAGTAGAGCTGTGTTTTTACACTTTCTGCAACACAAATTGCCCTCTGGGACAAATAAAAAAATTGTATTTAATTCATTAAATTAGAAACTAGAATAAGTGTATTACTTTTCTAGATTTGTTCTTTAGACTTTACCTCTCTCGCCACCAATAGATCTTCTCCCATGAGCGCAAATGGTACAACCGTAAAGAACTGGCACGTCACAGAGCGCATGGAGACCCGGACGACACCAGTCACAGAGGACACCCGCTCTGCAAGTTCTGCGATGACCGTTACCTTGATAATGATGAGCTGCTTAAACACTTGCGCAGGGACCACTACTTCTGCCATTTCTGTGATGCCGACGGTTCCCAGGAGTACTACAGGTGTGTACAGCCGATTTACACACACACACATACACGCACACACACAGACATAAGGCTTTTTTAGTCACTCTAGTGTGGTTTTTGAAATGTGGTTTCTAACCCTGCTATCTACAGCGATTACCAGTACCTGAGCGAGCACTTCAGAGAAAGTCACTACCTATGTGAGGAGGGCCGCTGCGCCACAGAACAGTTCACTCATGCATTCCGCTCTGAGATCGACTACAAAGCTCACAAGGCTGCTGCACACAGCAAGAACCGAGCAGAGGCTCGACAGAACCGCCACATCGACCTGCAGTTTAACTACGCCCCGAGGCAGCAGAGGAGAAATGAAGGTCAGTGAGGACTTTGTTTTGTGCATGTGAGAGACTGACATCATCTTTATATTTAGAGGATTACTGTTGGTATCACTTTAGTTCAAAGGCAGTGATGTAAATAAAATGTGTGTGTGTGTCTTAGGTCTGGTGACAGGGGAGGACTATGAGGAGATGCGTCAGAGTCGAGGGGGAAGGGGAAGGCTTCATGGGGGACAGAAGAGCTGGAGGTACTCTCGGTGAGTCAGAATTAACAGTGCTGTGTTGATCGGATGGAGGGTTGTGAATTTATCATAGATGAGCATCAGACTCACCACTTAACATATCATGGGGTGGAGTTCTTTGTAAACAGCATGAAAAAGCTTTGCATAATAAGAAAAATGATGTGTGTTTGTCCATGCAGAGAGGAAGAGGACAGGGAGATGGCAGCTGCTATGAGGGCATCAATGGCAAAGCGCAGACAGGAGGAGAGAGGAGCAATGCAGGAGAGGAGCGCTCCCAAACACTGCAGAGAGGAGAGGACTGAGAGACCAGAACCAGAAGAGCCCAGAAACAGGACCGGAAACATCAAACAAATAAGTAAACCTCCAGGTAAAAAATCAAAATGTTCAAAGTTTACTTACAGTTAAGTGTATAGTTAATGTATTGTTTTTGTGTTAACCATTTGGTTTACTTACACAGCAGACCCCCATATTGTCTTGTTGCATCATGGGATGGGAGTATTTAAGCTGTTAAGGGCTGATACAAGTATTGCAAGTCAAACTCAGTCAAACTCTCACACACCTGAGAATCATTAAACAGTCTAAAAAGACAATGAATTCATTTATCTATAAATAAGGCCTTAATTTTGGTCAACCCCTATACTGTATGAACCCTGTCACAGTGCTGATGTATCTCTTGTCACCTCTTTAACAGTGAGAACAATGAAGAGCACCAGTCCAGGGGAAGAAGAGGACGACTTCCCAGCTTTAGGAGCCACAGCTGCCCCATCCATGTAACTTTTTACACACAGATCAAACAGAAATTCTCACAAACCACAGTGGGATGAAATGTTAACCTGGGCCATCATCAGTTTTCAGGCACTTTTTGCAAGCATTAAAACCTCTGAAACCTGAAAAAATAGTGGTTTCTTTAAAAAAAAAAAAAAAATATATATTGTAAATGTAAATGATTATAAGTGTGTTAGAAAACATGGGGAAAATTTTCAGAAAATATAATAATATTTACGTTTAACATCATGTCAAAGAAATATGTACGTGTTTGCATATCAGCATGCATTCAAGTCATTCCTTTTAAATGTATTTTCTTTTTTTAAAATCTCTTTTTGTGCTTTCTTTTTTTAGTGATTTCTTGTCAAGTTGTTCTTTACCTCCTACCAGTGTTTTTCAAAAATCTTCTTTTTTTGATTTGCTCAAGTTTTAAAGGGCTAATTTTCTGTTGTTTGTATCCCACCAGGGTGAAGTCAGCTCCAGCGATAACAGCAGCACATGCGGCTCTGAAAGAAGACGACTTCCCGAGCCTCTCAGCTGTAGCTGTATCATCCCCCATGACCCCAGCTTACTCTGCGCAGCCAAGGAAGACTTCGTCCTTCCAAGAGGAGGATTTCCCCGCTCTCGTGTCCAAAATCCGACCTCTCAAACACACAGCTAGCACCAACTCCGCCTGGTCCAACCACACTGCTGCAGCTAAACCCATCTCCCAGCCCCCTCCATCCTCCAGACCTTCCCCTCCACTCTCCTCTGCGCCCTCAGGCCCTCAGCTCCTCTCGTCCTCAAACTCTTCATCATCACGGAGGAAAAAGAAAGTCGGGGACAACGGAAAGGCACCAACCACCCGGTCTCCTCCTTCCTCTGATGACGATAACGGAGGATTGACGCAGCAGGAGTTTCGCTCAGTGCCCACCATGTTGGATATCTCCTCTCTGCTCACTGTTAAAGGAGGCAACAACAAATCCTCCTCCGTTGCCTCCAACCCGACCGCCAGCACTGATCCTCCTACCTCTAAAGCCAGCAAGAAGAAGAAACAGCAGAAGAACACGGCTGCTCCCTCCACTTCTGTGTCTTCAACATCAGGGACGACACAAACTGTAAGTACGATCTCAGTGGAAAAGGCAGCACAAAAGGAGAACGTCCCTGAGAAGACCTGGAACAAACCGCCCTCCAGTTCTGTGACGCCGACACTCCTGAGTGGGTTGGCTAACGGCCACTCTGAGAAATCACCACCTGCCAGTAAGAAGCCAGCTGTGGCAACCTCTCATCCCAAGGCAGACCCCCCTGCTGAACCAGAGGAAGAGTTCCCTGCTCTCACGACCAAGAACCCGCCACCAGGTACGACGACACTTATCCCTCAGGGCCTGCTTTGATAATACACACACTCGTATCGCTCTGAGCACAAAATGTGCTTTTCAAAATTTAAGCTTTAAAAAATGTTATACATTAATATGATCTCCTTTCATTGAGTCAAATTTTTTAACCAACCATTTCTAATCATAAATATCGAATATTCATCAATTTTCAGAATTTTAACCTTTTAAATTGTCTGATTTTTGTCATGATGCCACTGTGTTTTTTCGATAAAAAAAACAAACAGAAAATGAATTATTTTCAATATACTACTTGCAAAGTAGTTGATTATCACAGTCTGGGATATGTCAGTGATGAGCAGCAACACTGATTGTGACAGTGCACCTGATGGAAATAACGGGTTTTCTCCATATGCCAAATATGGTAAAAATGACATCATCAGATGGAGAATAGTAAAAATTAGGCATTATGCAAAAGCCTAGAATGAATCCCAGAAATAATACTATGCTTGTTTTAATGCTTTGGCGGCTGTGAGATCAAAAATCGCAGTTTGAATGCGTTTCAATGGTGCATTTTTTGCACTTAACAGTATGAACCTAACAAGTGTTTTTAGACTTACTGTAGGAGCGGAGCTGGAAAGTCCAAGATTAAACAAAAATTTTTCAAAAGTTATGCCATACGTATGAACACAGCCAAAATAATAAAAAAAAGAGGAATGAAAAGCGCGTCAAACAGTTCCCAAGGGTTAATGAAGGAAAAGGAATTGGTTTCATCACTAAGAAGTTGGAGGTGTGCAGCTCTTCATCAAACAGCTCACTGTGGCTGTTCCTGATTGTTACATTGCTCCCGGCAATATATGAAACTTGTCCACTGTCTGCATTCTTGATAAAAGATAGCAGTAGGCTACTTTCACTGACAAACACATTGTATCACTTATGCCAACTTCACGATAAAACTCAACTCATGTTTTGTCAGTTAAATGTGTTAAATGTGAAGCTGCAGCAGTTAGAAATGTTCGTTTTACATCAGCAGTGACCGAATACATCGCTCTACAGATAAGCGTCATCAATGAATACCTTTTCACGTCAGATGTGCGGTGTAATAACACTGATGTATTCACAAGTTTAATGCCAGATGGGCAGATATCCTCAGTGTTGCATTCCTAGCTGACATTATGTTTATCTCTCAGGCTTCAAGTCTTCCTTCCCGCTGAAGGCGTCAGCTTCTGCCCCATCTTCCACTCTGCCCCCATCTTCCACTCTGCCCCCACCTCCACCCGGCCTGGGAGTCTCAGCCACTAAACCTCCTCCAGGTTTCACTGGGATCCCCCTCAACAGCAATGTGGTGGAGCCCGCTCCGACTGCAGTCAACCTGTGAGACACTCTCCTGTTATAATACATGATCTCATTCTGGTTTATTTGTGTTTAACAAAGATTTTGTTGATGTCAGTGTTTGTAGTACCTTATGAGGTATTAAGTGGGTGAATGTGTGATTTCTTTTTAATTTTATTTTTTTTATCGATGTGCCAGGCCACCGAAGGTGTCGAGCAGTGGTTACCTGGTGCCAGATGACTTCCACCAGAGGAACCTGGATCTGATCCAGTCCATTAGAAAGTACCTCCACAACGATGAGTCAAAGTTCAACCAGTTCAAAAACTACTCTGCACAGTTCAGACAGGTACTCTCCACGTAATAATCAATTGGCCCTGAAAAACTAATATCGATTGACCCTTAGTTTTTAGATGTGGATACAAAAATGGACACAACACCACAGTTCTGGAGCCCCAAGTAAATGTTTGTGTGTCGATAACTCGGCAGCTTCCTTTCTGTGCTTCTCCTGACTGTCTCTCTTTGTTCCCAGAGCGTGATATCAGCAGCGCAGTACCACAGCAGCTGTAAGGACCTTCTTGGAGATGACTTTAACCGCATCTTCAACGAGCTGCTGGTGCTCTTGCCGGACACTGGCAAGCAGCAGGAGCTCCTGACTGCCCACGGAGACTGTAAGGCGCTGGAGAAGCAGTCCGGCACTGGAGGAGGGAAGAAAAACAAGAACAAGAAGAACGCCTGGCAGACGCCGACCACAGTGGCCAACACTGCGGCTGAGCTGGATTGCCAGGTGTGCCCCACTTGCAGACAGGTACTTGCCCCTAAAGACTTTAACTCCCACAAGACCCTGCACATCAGGGACAGTGAGGAGTTCCCTTCCTTGCAGTCAATTAGCCGTATCATCAGCTAGCCACCTCTTGTTTTCTTTTCTCCGCTCCGTTTGCAGTTGTGGGGCGATTTATCAGTTTCAGCCAGAGTGGAAAACAGTTTCCCATGTGACCACGTCCCAGTGGAGTTTGGGGCTTATAGCTCATGACGAATTGGAATTTAAGATGGTTTATGGTGTTTTTGCGTTTA
Source organism: Plectropomus leopardus (assembly GCF_026936395.1). Classification (NCBI taxonomy): domain Eukaryota; kingdom Metazoa; phylum Chordata; class Actinopteri; order Perciformes; family Serranidae; genus Plectropomus; species Plectropomus leopardus. Next base: position 26,166,417 of record NC_142193.1, read on the forward strand.
AAGGGGATCATTTTGATAGGTTCGTGTGAACGATTTCACAGTTTAAACACACAGGGTCGCTCCATTACAGCTCTTATTTCCGCTTTGAGGACGTCTCCAGCTGGCACTGGCACTGGCAACGTCAAACTAAAACTGTTGATTTTATTTAATGAAAGAGGACAGACAAGCTAAGGCGTTACTTGAATTCATCGCTCCCTGACACAAAAATTGTATTGATATACATTTTTTACCTTGCTTTGTGTTTTCACCTTAACAGAGGACGACAAAATGTATTTTGTTAACATCAGAACTGATAAAGTGTGTATGTCTCCCCCAGCGGGGCCGCTAGGTTAAACAACAAAATAAACACAAAGGTTCGGTTCAACGTTCAGCACCATATTTATTTAAATGCAGCTGTTTAATTGCTTTTAATTGTTCGTTGCTTCATGCAGAGGAAGGCATGTTGAGTGTTTGAGTGGGAGGATTGTTCCTGTTGTGTGGGAGGGTGAGTGACAAGTTATGCTGCTTCAGGAATTAGAACAATTTTTTTAATGTATACCAGCTTTTTTAATTGTCTTCACTCACCATTAGACATGATTTATTGACAGATGGATTGATTTATTCGGTGATGACCAAACAATAAGAGTGTCCTTGCATGCTTTTTACGGTTAGGTTTTAATGATACATCTACTTTTTTAAGGTTTACTATGCAGGATTGTCTGTTGTTTGTAAGCAGGCTCGCGCAACCCCAGATTCATTCTCGTTGGGTGTTTTGCCTCGCTGTAATTACAGTTTTTTGATCATGGTGTCTCTTAAACCCCTTTCACTTCCTGTTTAAGGGGCAATATTGCATCATTGTGCTGCCTTGCCGTTCTGTGGAAAAGGTATGATTGCTGAATAGGGGATAGAGTTGTCAAGCAGACAGCAGAGGTAGTAACAGCACCAAAACGACGTCTCCGTAAACAGGACAGCCAGCAGGACGGGACTATAGGCTGGACAGCGTTACACATGCGACCCACTGCGGGAAATGAAAAAGCAGCTAGAAGCAGTTAGCAGTAGGGTTGTACCCGAATCAGAATTATGTCCGTTAAATTAGATTCGGCTGTTCAATTCAAATATTTGATGGTGGCATTCATTTAATATAGTAAACAAGCGAATGGTGCTAATGACAGATCGTAAATGCACAACAAATTTTTTTGCAGATCGTAACGTGTTAACTTGCTGTGAGCTGTAAATTCACCACTTCTTCACCTTATGGTGCTGTCGCTCTCTCCCTTCGTGCCGCTACGTGAATGTCAGCAGCTGCTTGTACCAAAGAGTTGTATGAAAGTCAAGAGCACTCACTCTGCAGCAAAATCTGGGGACCAAAATGTTCCCAGAAGCACACTGCTTAGCACACTGAGCAAAACAAAAAACAAAAAAACAACTGCTTGACTTGAAGAAATCTAATTCGAATGAGGGGTCTCCGACTGATCATTTAAATCTCCAACTTTCTTTAGGCAGCCCTACTTAGCAGCTAACTCAAAGAAGAAGAATAGCACTTTCAAATGTCAGCAAATTAGGAAAAAAAGATTCGGGAGCTCCTTAACCTTCTGGGAGATCGACCGCCATGTAACAGGAACAGTAAATGATTGTTATTGCCATGTTAATACCCTATTTATTATTTATAAATCTCTGCTGAAGTGTATGTTATATTACACATTCAGGGCCAATGCCGTTATGTCACAAACAAAAAAATTCCGCACCGGAGCGACATGATGCCACTGTTTTTTGGTTCTTTGTAAAAATGTGAAGGCAGCGCAACAGGAGGGACTTAGCGTCCCTATAGCGCAATCTCTGTGTAAAAACGGCTTTGGATGCCTGCTTTTTGCAATCTGGCACCTGGTCATTATCTTTTTGTAAACGTCCTGAGCACGGATAATAATTTCTTTTTAAAAAAAAGGCAGAGGACAGGATTTCTGCAGAAAAATACATTGTATAGACATTGTTATTAGGGAAATCCTGCATAGTATACCTTAAAGGATCTGTGGTGAAATGAGACATTAACCATTGAAGTTACCAGTAGCTCTTTTCATTCAGATTTTATTGAGGTATACATATTACTATAATGAGTTTATCATTAACAAATGAATGCTTGCAACACAAAAAGCACTGTAATTTTCACACTCTCCACTCCTCTGCCTCCATTTGATTTCCAGCTTTGACACACTGGGCATGTTTACTCTGTTAGAGGGGGACTGGTCACATCCAGTACACAATCTGTTCATCTTCTCTCTCAGGACCCTTCGCCTGCACCACTGCCCACCTGGGTGTGTGTCTGTCCTGCGTGTGTCTGTCGTGTGTGTGTATGTGTATGTGTGTATGTGTGTGCCTGAATGAGTGTGTAAATAGAGTTTGTCTATACATCACACAGCAGCTCACACTATTTTCTGTCTGGCTTCAATAAAGCTGTTTCTGTCAGCACTGTTTGTTTCTGTATCTTTGTTGGTGTGTGTGTGTGTGTGTGTGTGTGTGTGTGTGTGTGTGTGTGTGTGTGTGTGTGTGTGTGTGAGAGAGAGAGAGAGAGAGACAGAGAGAGCAAGGGAGAAATGTATGGTGATGGTGTCACACGGGTGTTTTATATTATCCTGTAGTTCCTGGGACAATACTTGCCCCATAAAACAAACTGTGTGTCTTCAGAATCAGCTACGTGCCAGTATATCAACTACGTGTGATGTATTATGGGGAAAAGCAAAACTACAAAGTAATATGCTCTTTTCCCAGAAACACAATGTTCTACGTTTTCTTAAAATGTGGAATAATTCCTCTTTTTCATTCAAGCCTTTAATAATTCTACCAAACATGGTAATTCCTCAGTTTTTTGGATCCATACTGCACCGTAATGCCTCAAATATCGAACTATGTCTAATAACTCAAATTATGACTGTCCATAAATGACTTTAACGCATTCATTTTTTAAAAGTGACTATCCCAAGTTGACTGCGTGCAGACTTTGGAATCTGCCAAACTCACTGAGTCAAAGTTGACTGATTCTGGAGATGGACACGAGTCTGTATCTGTAACTGTAGTTCATTCAATAATTTTGTTTTTCTTAGTTAACTTTAGAGGAGATTTCAAATATTATATGTATATTGTGTAATGTCATATAACCTAAAAATGTCATCACTAATGATTCCTTCTGTAATCTGGTACCTACTCTGAAATAGAGGCTGGGAAAGTCCCTTAAAAATGGCTTTCTAATAACTAAAATTATTGCTAGGTCTTGTGGTGCAACAGAATGAAAAGTTCCTCCAGTCCAAAAACAGCCGTTGTTACATTATTCTGCATTGTCATTTTAAGCATGGGTGTACTTTGTTATGAAATATTGATTATATCTGCTTTAAAAATAATACATGACACATTAAGTCAGGGACAGAAACAGGCAGTCCAAAACATGTTTTCTTTTTTATTCGAGTGACGGTCAGACTGCAGTCCAGAGACATTCAGGTAATAGACAGTGACACACATCTCTGTACACAGCGTTTTTACACTGAAGAGGTCAAACACCCTCCGAACAGGAAGAAACAACTCAGAAGAAACATGTTAAAGGGGTAGCACGCTACAAAATCAATGTTTACTTGTTTTTTGATCGATGGGGATTCAGTTTTTATTATCAATATTATGGGGGGAGATATTGTAACATCCATGCAATGTGTTATTATACTGGAAACCACATGACTGATGGCGTCCGCGTTACTACATATCACCTTTTTATAATCTCAGTCTAACAAAACGACAGCATGATCACATAAAACTTTGATTTTGGCGCCGATGGCCCCTTTAAGAGTGGTCAAACAAAGTATTTCCAACAAAGAGTGCATTCTAGTTAATAAATAATCATTATTAATATCATTTTTATATTTTCAGTAGTACAGGACAAACCATACCCGAGACAGCATCACACACAGGTTCCATTTACTTCAATAACGTACTGAATTTTACAATCAACCAATACCACGGTAGTGTACATGGGCCAGAGCACAAAACATAGAGAATGCTTGTAATATTATTTTTATCTACCACACTGACTGAAGAAGAGACCGAAGCACTGAGGACAATAATACAACCTGACCTGACAGTACCCCAAATGACCTTAAAGTACCCCGACAATACTCCAATACATCAGTCAATACCCTAGTCTTACCCAACCACAGGTTACTTGCTGTCCGGTAATATCCAATATTTAACGGCCCAGTCTCCAGAGGAAAATGTATGCATTGTACGTTTCTGCAAACCACGGTTATATTTTTAAGTTCCATCCGTATTGCACAAAGATTTCTAAAATGATGCAATTCTGTTTGCATGTACTGGCTTTGTCAGATTTGTGACTTGCTGTGCATCCCAATATATAGTATGCCAAAAAAAGATTTAGTAAGTCCCAATACATATTATGTCAAATGTAGTATGCCGAAAAATATACCAGGATGTTCTACTATATTTGGGGGCTTTTTGCAGTATGCAAGCCAGCATGCTTTTCCGGGTATTCTGACCTACAGTCCTCTGCATGGCAGCAGATTTGTCACATCGACTGGGCTGCAAATAGATGTCATCTCGTTGACAGCTGTCAGATGGAGCAATGACTGATAATAGCGCGTTCAAATGACGAATGACTAATGGGAGTATAGATTCTTTAAATGAACAAAATAATCATAAAGATTATCAACAGCAAAAGGATAAAACTATGAAATAAGATTGACATAGAAATTCATTTATGTTGTGAATATAATTTTAGAAGCTACAATGTAGCTTTAACTTAAAAGCTTAAAGTACATACATACATGGTTCCTAAAGTAACAACAGCAGAGCTCTGTGGGTTGACCTCTGTTTCTGGTGAACTTGGCAAATGTCGTTTTTGTTGTATTTTCCAGGTAACATATGAGCAAGAGGGTCAAAGTCCAGAGTGTAATGTTACGAGACAGTACATAGTATCTCCAAATTGTGTGCATACTGCATGCAGCAGTATGTTCTTTTTAAGGACAGCTGCAGTACCTACTAAAAGTAAAAGAAAAATTATGCAAGTCAGAACACAACCTTTGATAACAAGCAAGCTGCAATCTGTTAGAGACCAACAAACAACACGGGTTGTTTTTAGTGAGCTTTCGCTGTTTCCAGCAGCGATTGTGCCGCTGAATGTAGATGATTTAAAAGCGTAATGTTTTCCTAACCATAACCAAGTGTTTTTTGTTAATTGCAGCATTGCTGATGTTTCAGCATATCAATATTGTACAAATGTTATATATCAATGGTTTGCAGAAATGTAAGATGGCAACATTTATTCTGCAGATTGGGTTCGATTCAACGAACTAAACCAGAAGTTTTTCCAATTCTAGCATAAATGTTCACATTGTAGTCCCAGAAATCTCATATTCACATTCATATTAGAATGAACAAAAAAAAGCAGTTGCTTCAGGAAACAGTTGGCAGTGATGTTCACACAACTTGTGAGCTACAACATGAAAAACAACAAGAATAGTCCTTTCACCGAAAACACTTCATGGCATAACCACTCAACCTGAGAGCAGTGGTGTAGTGGATGGTGTACACACCTCTTTTTCTGCAAGTACACAGATGTATAGAGTATATACCCAATTCCTCCTCTGAAACCTACCTGTCTACGCTGCAGTGCTTCAACTACCATGACACCACTGCCTCAGAGTGTTTGGAAAACCCAACCTGAAACCCCTTCCAGTAATACTCCAGCAGTGTTGCACTGAACCAAAATCCTAAAATAAAACTGTTATCCCTCAATTTTGAACATGTACTAACCTAACTATGCACCCACTGACAGACAGTCAGGGGAATTAAATGTTTATAAAAAGGCATGCTTACAGGTAAATCTTACACTGAGTGGCCTCGGCTCGGTTTTACAGTTTTAAAACTTAATCCTTTTTCGTGCTCGAGCTAGAACAAACAGAAATTTGCTTCATTTTTATTTGCTGTAAGACTAAAGGCAGAATCTGCATTGTTAATTTGTGAGCCGATATTTCAGTATCACCTGTTTTGTGTAGAGTAGGCCACCCTTTTTAGAGTTTTTGGGACCATGTATGTACTTTGTTAGCCCGAGGCCCTACAACCTTACTACACTTTAAAGTTCAGTTCCTAGGTGCAGAAAATTACAGACAGCATTTTGGGCAAGCTTCATCCAGAAGCAGTGACACACGTACACACTTGGGCATTTACATGTATTATTAATAAGATCATGAGTTGAAGATAACGTCACTGACTAAACAAAGAGTTGTTTGGGGTCACAAATCTGGCAATAAACTGTGATTAGTTAAACACAAAAAGGAATCCTGTTATCTGCACTGATGGCTGGCGAATCTCACTTTGCAAAGCAACTTAAGAATTACATAGTATTCATATATATAATGAGATCTATACAATTATTTCATGCATTATTATCATGATTACTTTTAGAAAAGCCCCAGTTGTCACACTGCTGCAGTACCTTAACTGGTCTGCAGAGGGCGCAGTTTACTCTGTTAGAATAGCAAGCAAGGCGTTCAACAGGTCAATTATATCTTTAACATGTTTTATATTTGGCTCTGTTCATTAAAAAACTCTTTAATACATTGTAATTCAGATATCTTGATAGTGACACTGATAATATATTAAGCAGAAAGACTATTATTTTTATTTGGGGGACTAACTAAACGTTCGATTTCTTCCTCTGCACTAAAACTTTGACAAACACATGTTCAAGAAAATAAGTTTTATGCACCACAAAATATATCGAACGCCACGCATTCGCACGCTCTCGCACACATCTCTCATTCATGCTAATATACGGGCACACTTGTTGCACGTGGACGCACTCCTCAAACACACACACACACACACACACACACACACACACACACACACACACACACCAAAACTACAGATTTGCTCATGGCGAGTGTACGTGAACCACAACACAGACACTGCTACACACCGACATGGTTGGCATGGTTACTATCTACATCAGGGCCCTTAGTGACCAACATCCACCCAACCCTGTCCCTGTCACCATGGCAACAAATTCAGAGCCCCCCACCCTCCCTCAGTGGCAGGACTGCAGGATCGATGAATTAGCCAGCTAGCGATCCTGAACATCCCACAAACAGATTTTTCTTTTTGCCTGAGACTGCACTGAATCTTCCAGCAACCCTCGCTGAAGAAAAGCTCGTCTGTCGCCCCCCCCGGCTTTGTGATTACATAAAATCCTATAAGACAGTAACAACATAGTAGTAACGCAGTAATCAGAAAGACAGCAATAAGAACACAGGGCAGTTTGGCAGCTTCTAAAACGTAAACATAAACAGACCTGACTTATCCAGAGTCTCCCCTCTCGCCCCATTTAATACACACAACACCCAACGTAGGACACTGTCTCAAATCACACTGCATACATTCTCTGGTGCCATGGACGGATTAAGAGATTTAAGGGCCCCTGGACACAGACAAGTTGAAGACCCCCCACGTCCTCTTGGTGGTGGCCGTTCTGAGTCTCTTTGTGGTTGTTTTGCATTGTTTTTAAGTCTTTAAATGGTCTTTTTGTGTGTCTTTTTCATCTTTTTGTCTCTTTGTAGTCATTTTGAATCTCTGTGGTGATTTTGCATTTCTTAGTCGTTGTTTTGCTCGTCCTTGTCCTTGTTTTGCATCTTTTTGTGGTCATTTTGAGTCTCTGTGGTCGTTTTGCGTTGTTTTCAGTGTGGTTTTTTTGTGTGTCTTTGTAATTGTTTGCATCTCCGTAGTCGTAGTTCGTTGTAGTTCTGCATCTCTTTGCAGTTGCTTTTACATCTCCTTGGAGTTGTTTTGCTTCTTTTTGTTGTTTGTGTCTCTTAGTGGTCATTTTGTGTCTCTTTGTAGTCTTTCTGTCTCTGTAGTCATTTCAGATCTCTTTGAGGTTGTTTTGAGTGTCTTTAATGGATGCTGTATGTCTCTTTGGTCATTTTGAATCTCTATCTTTTGAGTCTTTCCAAATCTCTTTGAGGTTGTCTTGTGTCTCTGTGGTCATTGTGTATCTTTTTGTGTTTGTTTTGAGTCATTAGTGGCAGTTTTTGTCTCTGTTGTTGTTTTGTGTCTCTATTGTTTTGCGTCTGTGTCTCTTTGCCGCCTTTTTATCGAGTTGCAGTCTTTAAAAATTGAGGTTGTTTTGAGTCTTTTTGTGGTCATTTTATGTCTCTGTGGGGTTTTTTTTCCATCGCTTTGTGGTCATTGTGCATTTCTTTGTAGCTTTTTTGTAATTTTGCTATTTTGCTTGTTCCAACAAGAAATGTTAAAAATCACTTCAAACAGAGGCTCTGTCTGGTCCAGGGGCCTCCTGAGCCCTTGGGCTTATGCTCCATGGGCCAATCAAATAATCCATCGCTGCCTGGCACAGAAAAATAACAGACTGATAAGTGATTCATTGTGGATTAAATTTTCCCCTTTGAAATCTGACCCTTTTTGCATGAATAAACCAGAATCACGCAGATTCAGCTGTTGTGACAATGTAGTCGAGAAATATTTGCATTGTGACGATGTTTTTCTTTAAAATGTATTAAAATAATGATTCCACCACACAGAGGAAGACCGTCAGTGCTTGACAAGATGCTTTAAGAGCTTGCTGACAAATATTAATTTAATTTAAATTGGCAACAAGCTTTTGTGGATGTGAGATTCAGACATAACTTCCATATCTTGCAAACTTCAGTCAAGTAAGATCAACGATTTTAATTTGGAAATTTGCCTGAGATTTGTCGTACAGTTCAAAGACTAGTATGTAATTTGAGACAATGCCTAAAGTTGGTCTCATCTGACGGTACTTATCCTACCTACAGTACAGTATATAACTACCTACAGACCTACATAAGAATGTGAGATATTGCACTTAGTCACAAAACGTTTTTGTTTTTTACAGCATGTGGAAATCTACTAAATTAAGTCACTGTCTGAGACACACAGTACAGTATGGCACTTAGTTGATCTCTAAGTTTGGAAACATGCAGATTCAATACACATGATCACTTTTAACTGCAGCAGGGAGAGGGGGAGGAACGACCAGACCGTACTGTAGCTTAAAAAAAGAAAAGAAAAGATTCCCCGTGCTGTTTGTATGAAAGGGGATTCTGATACTCAAAAGAATGAAAAGAATAAGATGAAGGTGGCGTATGTGAGTGCCTTCTGCACTATTTTTATCTAACTCTTGCTTTGTGGTGGAGCCACTCACTTTTTGATCCCTTCATCTCTTTTTTTGTTGTCAAAATAGTGGCCTCCTCTCCAACATTTCCTCCTCTTGTTTTCTTTTTCTCTCATCTGCTCTGATCTGAGGATTTGCGAAAAGTTCAAGAAAAGTGCAGATAAAGCTGGAATGTTACGGAAGGAAAGGGAACGAGAAGAGGGAACAAAGAAGGGGAGGCCTTTTTTTGTAAAAGAATTATTGAAAACTCAGCCCAGATCAGCACATAAAACGACTGCAGGTTTAACATCAAAGAAAGCAATTTTCTATCACTTTCCTCTCATCCATCTCCCGACCTTCCTCTTCCACCATCAGGTCTATCCTATCTAGTAAATGGGAACCTGGTATGTGGGTGCTGCGTTGTTCTCGGTGAATGGGGGGCTCTGGTAGGCCTCTGTGGTCTCGGTGGTGCTGCCTCCAGGTGAATTGGACGGGTACGGCTGGGTGGGCGCGCCGCCGTCCATGTGCTCCGTAGTGAACAGAGTCATGTCTGTGCCGAGCAGATACTTCTGGACCGCACGCACTGTTAGACCAGCCTGCAGGGGGAAGACAGAGGGGGGATACACGGTAAAGATTAGAGAAAACAGCGCTAGATACTGCAGTAGTCAAAGTAATAATAAGCCATAATAAAACATGAAAGCTGGATTTTAGCTGATTGCATTTGCCTCTATAGGAAGAAAGTTACCTCGACTTGCCTAAAAGGAAAAGTTTCATTTTGGAAAAACTGCTTATTGGAACATCACTCTCATGTCTGTTCAGCCCAAAATCAAAGAAACACATTTTTCCTCTTACCCGTAGTGCTATTCATCAGTCTAGGTTGTTTTGGTGTGAGTTGTATATCATATTTATTATTCATTATTTTTACTAATTAATTTCTTGCAATTTTTGGGAATTTCTTGCTCATTGCCCTTTTTGAAAGAGGTCAAATCAGTTTTCTCAGGGTTCAAGGATTTCAATACTTGTGAAAGGTGCCTGAATGCAGCACAAGAAAAGTGATGTCGATACAGGTGTTAAAAAGAAATCAATCTTCTGATCTAACTCTCCACAAGAAAGTGAATAAGGGTATTTCCCAAAATGCAGAACTATTCCTTACAAGAGTTGCATGTGACAATGTTTAGATGGTAACAACGACACCTCTAAACTTAATAAACCTCATTCACTAGTTAAGTAGGGGCAGCATAAAAACATCAAGCCCAATTCGGCAGATGCATGACCAGTTTCTCATCATGTCAGAAACAGATTAATGTTGATAGTTTAGCTCATGGATAGATTATCATGACCAGGCACTGCGGGCCGAACTGGTCAGGGTGCGTTTTAATCCAGAGCCTCTGTTTGAAGTGCTCTTAACTTTTCTCTTTGGAAAGTCAGGTTGCTCAGTCAGATTGGTCTGATTATGTTTCTCCAGCTTGGCTCAATATAAAGACATAAATCTGAATAAAAAAGAAATTTAGTGTGTGATTTTGTATCTGGCAGCCTTTCTTTGTCTTCACTGTGATTTTCAAACCAACAGAAGCACTTTGAAGTCATAGCTGACCTGCCAGATGTGGTTAAAAAATATGAAAAAAGAAAATACCCAGAGCCCATTGTCTCATAATCTGTCTGTGATCTAGGTGTTATTGAACATTTATCCAACAGCTGTGTGTATTTTCTGTGATCCTGATGTGAAAAATTGAGTACAATGGCTTGTTTTTTAAGGTGCAGGAACAGTTCATTTTAACATTTCAGTGTAGGAGAGTAGCTGTCACTCATCTATAGGCCGGTCTGCGCTTATTAACAATTACCCTCACCCAACCAAAAGCCTACTGACTGACTGAGCCTAAATCAGCCCAGTGTTAAGGGAGACGGCCACAAAACAGGCTGCAACGTAACCACTCTGGGCACCGGTTATGTGCATCCACTAAGTGTTTGTTTTTGCCACTGACAGGCTCAGATTGTTATTCTAAGTTTCTGACATCATTATGGAAAATATCCCTACAGATACAGACATTTTTTTTAAAGATTAAGATACAACCTTGAATTTGCTATAGCCAAACCACCAGACTCCATTTAAATAAACAGGAATTTAAGCATTTATAGAGCCAGCAGATTTTCACATCTAACTAGGTGAAGTAACCCTTCGAAACCTAAACAAATTCTTTCAAAAGCTTCGGAAGAGGGCAGTGAGCTACTTCACAAGAAATGCCCCCCAAAAATGCAAGAAATCAAAAAGTTAGCATTACCTAACTAGGGACAAAAAAAAGAGTAAAAAACAAAAACATCAAGAAAATGAAATGGACTGTGTGGTCATGCCCTAAATGTTTACATTGCAGCCTGTTTTTTGGCCGCCCGCTGCAGTGTTCTCACTCGAAATGGGACCTGTTTCAAAAATTGTTGCTCCAGTTAGGCTTTCAGACACAAAAACATGGGAAAATAGGGTCCAGGTTTACAAATACCAAAATTAGCCTTTAAAAATAACTTGCCAGAAACAGGTAATTAGGATGATAATTCTATTTAAATAGAATTTGTCTTTTTGTGTAACAAAATGATCATCTGACGTTGCATGTGAGTGTATATGTGTCTCTATGTATATGCAGTTGCTTGCTCTCACCCAGGTGATTATGGAGAAGAAAGAGAAGGCGATGGCGGCCCGCGCTGCGTCTGCACCCTGGTTGAGTGGCAGCTCATCAGGCGTAGTCCGAGACCACTGATTGGCCAGGAAGCAGAAACTTACAAAGTACAGGAAGGTCCAGAAACCTGCAGGAGACCAACAGAACAATAACACTCTGTTATAACAGACAGAAAGGTAATTTCCATGTTAACTTTCCACATGAAACACAACAACCTGCAGGTGCTGATTTCTAAAATCTGGGCCAGCTGAAGCATTTCTTTGTTCCCTTTAAAAACAGAAATACTCTCACTTCTCTAATACCTTTTATGTGGGTTCACAGGCTTGTTTTCTCTGGATGTCTTGTGGTGTAAGAAAGCTTTCATCTGAAACAAAGACGCCGCCCAGTTGGGCTACTTTTTGTGGTATTTTGGGGAAACCCAGCCTTTTTAAAATCCAGAAGTAAAGCACAGGCCAACTATGAAATGTCCACAGTGCAGATGCTGTGTCTTGCACTTCCTGACTCTTAAAGACATAAGGGGCTGTTCATTACTATTGAGAGGGGAGGGGGTGGTGCAAAACTGAGGGGGCACTTTAAATATATTTTTAAGCACTTTTTTTTCTTTCTGGCTGAGTGGAGGGAATATCAACTTTAAATTATCATACCCTCAAAGCCCCAAAACCCACATGCTGGCTTTAAAGGCATGTGTTCTTTAAACATTTCCAAAATTACACCATTTATCGTAGCCAGAAAATGTGAATTAATTTCCCCCAGTCTGTTTAAAATAAAAAAAAACTGCCAAAAATATTTTCAAAGAAAAAGAACAAACGAGGAGTATCGATGGTGTTTTATAGAGAATGTGTGGTCGCTAACATTTGCCTCAAAGTCATGGAAATCTATTGGTTAAGTTGTGTATGAACCTGAATATATAAAAAAAAACAGTCACAACGCAGCCAATCCCTACTCTGATAAAGCACAGTCCCAAAGAAAATTTTATTCATGTCATCTGTGTTTTCTTGTGTGTGTAAATAAGATGATCGCCTCCTCACCTGAGAAGCCGATCTCAACCATGATAGCCTTCTTCCTGTCTTTGACAGAGCTGATGGAGGAGAACTTGTAGTCGACCAGGAAGAAGAAGGAGGACGCCAGCAGGCCCACCAGGCCCACGAACACGCCGTAGTTACAGGCGTCTGCGTTCTTATTGTAGACGCAGTAGAGACGCTCGCTGCCGATGTTGACATAACCTTCGTTCACGATGGAGGCAAAGACCACCAGGGAAAATATCTGTGGACGAGGGACACAAGTAAAGGAGGTAAGATATTAAAATTCAAATTATTCCCTAAACTTTAACTCCTTAAAATTTGAGCAAATTGGCTGGATTTATTTGAAAGCAATGAGCAACTTTAGAAGAAATGGCCCCCAAATTTGTAAGAAATTAGTAAAAAGTACAAAAGGGATTAATTGAATTAGCTCACACACAAAAGGAAAGCAATTTAAATATAAAACAATAAAAACAGGATTTTACCTGCAAAAAGAGTGCTTAAAAAGTAAAAAACAAAACACAAAACTGTAGTATAATTTTAAATATTTGATTATGATAATCATAAATATAGTTTTCAACTTGATTACAATAACCACCAAAACTGGCTTGGTCTCTGTCAAAAAACATGGGAAAGAAATGAGAAGAAAAGAAGAAATGACCCCAAAATTAGCAGGACATTACTAAAAAAGTACAAGAAAAATACCTGAAAATTAGTGGGAAAAAAGTTTTAAAGAAAAGACAAAAGAAAAAAGGGAAGTGACCTGGAAAAGGAGCTTTCTTTCTCTTTTTCCATAAACATTTTCCCTTGCTTTTTAAAAATATTTTTCGATCAACTAATTTCTTTCAATTTGTGGGACATTTCTTGGCACATTGCTCATTTTCTTTTTTCCCTTTTCATTTGAAAGAATTCAAACCAAATTTGATCAGGGTTCAGACTTTTAAATATCCGTGAAAAGCGTCTGAAAGTAACACAAGAAAAAGTGATGTTTATCCAGGTTTCAGAGGGTTAATTCTCTTCTTTTCTTTACATACAAACATTGTTGCAGAGTCACTGGAAACAGGACTGTAGCTGCACTGCTCGAGAGCGCCTCTTCGAGCGTGCTCAGGCCAAAGGCATTAACCTAATTTCACCCTTTTTCTCTCTGACTGACTGAAGAGGTGAATGCTTCATTTCCCCTCAAGAATCACATCGTCCTGAGGCGATGTGTATACCAAAACAGGAAGTGCGATAAAGGTTGCTACAGCTTTTTCTATAAAACTTCCCCCCCATTAGTTCATCCAGTTTTTATGAACAACACCACGTCTTTATGGTCTGATCTGTATATCTGTGTTTCCTCCTACCTCTGATCTGGACACACTGATGCTGATCAGCTGACTAACACTCAGTGGCAGAATAGGGCCATGTGACACACACATGCACACACGCAGAAATGCACTCACACTTGGGGGTGTGGGTCATATGATGGTGGAGGGACACACAATGGGATAATGTCCGGTCCACATTTTAAACTAATCACATGTGTGGATTTAATTTGAGCAGAGACACTCAGGTGCCTCTCAGTCGATCAGCACGCTAAAGCTGCTTATGTATCAAAGTAATGCATCTCTACGTGAAGAGAGAAACTAAAAAATACTACTGCATATTGTGTGTATGTGACATTTTTAAACCCAGTTAAAGAAAAATTCTATTACTGACTATTTTGGCAGTGATATTTCTCTAATTTGTGATATTTAGTGCACTAGAGAGTCATTTTCTAATTTGTAATTTACTTATTTTAGTCCGCTCAGCCTCCCTGTCTCATGCGCTTCACTCTTTCTGTTACTTATTTAGTAAAACTAAGAATTAAGAGAGCTGGAGAGAGCAGCAGCATCTTTAGCCAGTGGTTAGTCACTTTAGGCACATTTAAGCACTACACTCAGGTACAATTTTAAGATAATTTGAAGAAATTTTGCTTTTCTCACATGCTTTCACGAGAACGAGGAATCCAAAAACAAAGATAATTGTTGATGCATTGGAGTAGTAGGTGTTTAACAACAGCAAAACTTTATCAGAACATCTGTTTGCAAACTCTAATTTTGGGGTACTTTCCTTGATTGTTGCTTATTATTTTTTTCCTTTTTTGTTTTAAGAAATCATGCCAATTTACTTAAGTTTCAAATGGTTAAAGAAACTGCAAGAAATTAACACATTTAGAAAAATATTTTTTTAAAAACTAGGGAAAAAAGTTTTTTATGATCATAATTACATATTTAAAATTATGTAACAACATTATAATTTTTTAAACATTCTTCTCAGGTCACTCCCTCTTTGTTTTTGTTTTAATTTTAGTTTTATTATTACTATTATTATTATCATCATCATTATTATTATTGTTGTTGTTATTTTAGTTGGTGTTATTATTTTAACCATTTTTTAGGTAATTTTCTTGTATATTTTTCTAATTTCTTGCTAATTTTGGGGCACTTTCAATGTGTTTCTGAAAGAAATCATTCCAGTTCGCTTAGGTTTCAAAGGGTTAAAGCACATCAGGCCAGATTGTTTCAAACTGATTGATGTTAAATGATTGAGGCTAAACGTATTCAGAGAGCTCAGTGGTAAATCATGTTTAACACCACCTCCACTATAAAAACCCAAATATGATCGCAAAGAAAACATCCACAGTCACCGGATACTCATTAATTATTCCTTCCCATCTCGTGATCAGATCCTCCTCCTCTGTGTTTCCCCGCACTGTTAAAGGAAGACCTTCTGTGTGTCACCCAAAGGTGATGCGTTACATCAAACGTCAGGGCACGACGCGTCTCCGCGGCTCTGCGTGCGTAATGGTGATCACGGACCAATCACAGGTGGGATGACGGACGACGGCCGTTTAGGGTAAATCAGCAAAATCATTAGCTGGAAAGATGATTTGCGACATAAACGAAGGCAGTGTCATAAATAATACATGATGTTTGATATAAAAATAATAATAGTTGACATGAAAAAGAGGAAACAGGAGGCTGAGGGTGAATCGGATCTTTCTTATTTTCCACACAATCCGCTCTTCTTCACATCTGATTTTATTTATAAAGCACTATCAGTAGAGATTTTGAAAAAAGAATATGTCGTTTTTTGTGACAGAAAAACATCTGTAGCGAAACCAGTTTGATGGTCAGGGTGTCAGACAGCCACAGGCCTTGGTTACACCCTGCACGCTACATCTTTGACATAAATACTCCGATATAAACATCCATTCTTTGCTTTCTATTCACACACCCTGCTTATCAATTATCGCTGGATTTCTGGGCTCTATATTTGCAGTGAGAACACGTCACGGGTCTCGCGCAGCAACGACAACAGAGAGCCCCCCACGCACGCACACACACACACACACACACACACACACACACACACACACACACACACACACACACACACACACACTTAACAGCAGTGAAAAAAACGCGCTCTCACCCAGGTCAGCACTCTGAGGATGGTGGTCGGCTGTTTGGCGAAAGTGATCGGGTCCACGGTGGTCCCGGTCCGGCCCGCTCCGAACGATCCCACTCCGTCCATCTTCTGTCTCTCTCGGTGCGCTCCTCGCGGCTCCACGCTCCCGGCTCCACGGCAGGATGGATGCGCTGCTGCTCTCTGCTGTAGGGACGGGTCCAGCGCGCTCACACGCACGCACTCACGCAGGCACAGGCGCGCGGAAGCAGAGGAGGACGCCGCGAGTAGGGAGCGTGCAGGAGCGACGTGACCGCGCTATATAGCCTACTGTGAAAAAGCCCTATGAGCAGAATTTAATATTATCAAGCCAATATGTAACATTATGGACTGGCTTATTGAAATAATTTGGGCTACCATAAGAAATAAAAGAATCGCTTTTTAGTACCACAATAAAAAAAAGGCTGTTGTTACTGGTTTGTGGAACCATGGTCATATGTTGGAGCTGTTAACCCTTTCAAACCTGGATCAACATAATTTTTCTATTCCTGCCGTTATGCCTTTCACAAGCTATTTGACCCCTGGAAACCAGAGCATATTGATTTTTTTTTAAAGACAGGGGAAAAAAGCAATGAGAAATATCCCCACATTGCAAGAAATCAGTAAAAAAAAAAAAAAAAAAAAGAGGAAAATTTGCTTTAAAAAAAGAGGGTAGGATTATTAGAAAATTATCCAAAAATATATATACACTGTAAGAAAATGTGAAGATGTAAGCATCTTTAAAGAACAACCTTTACATTTTACAAAATAAAACTGTTAAACTGTTGTAATAAAACCTTTTTAAACTGTAAAATATATGCTGTCCATCTGGAAGACAAAAATAAAGAAATCTGCAATTCCATTATCAGTCACCTATGTGTAAAAACCCTCAAATTAAATAAATAATTGAATATCCATACATTAGAAGATCATGAAGATTTTTCTTTCAATTTCAAATAGCTATGGACAGGTAAAATAACTGTTTTTGTCAATGTCCTAATTATTTCAGCAATTAATAATTAATTAAAATTAATTTTCTTGTTTGTTTTATTATGTTTTAAATATATATTATTTTCAGGTTTTTTTCTTTTTGGCTAATTTTTGGCCATGTGTTGCCCTCTCCCCATGTTTTTGTAAGAATTCTAATCAAATTTCTCAGATTTTCAAATATTTATTATTATTATTATTTTCCATGAACAAAGTCAACACCTTACTGTCCTCAATGGCAGATACAGTCCTGCATCTGAGTCAGATCAGAACTAAGTATGAGGCACAAAGTCCACAAGGACTGCAGGCTACAAACAATATACTGAGTGAAAATTCTTCAATCGTTCACCAGCTACAAACATTAAGTTATGAAATGTGGCATGGTCAAAAGTCTCATGATGACGTACTTGTGCCAAATACTAAAATAAAGTAAAGTCACAAGTCGCTTATTAAAGGATATTTGCCCATCAGTGTGTCCATTATGAGCTTCAGTGGCAGCGATAAAGTCGTCGTCTGCCCTGGTATCATGAAAACTCAATTTTTCCTTTTCTCTACTAATATTACATTCATTCTATTACCAAGCTCACACCACTAGAGGTCAGTGACATCTACCTCAAAATTCAGTAATATTCATTAACCCTTTGAAAACTGAGCATTGATCTGATTCCTTTCAAGAACATGAGGTGTAGAGGGATAACTTACCAAGAAATAACTCAAAATACTGGCAAGAAATTAGTGAAAAATAACCTGAAAATGAGCAAAAACCATTTTCTGGATTTTGCACCCTAGTTTTTTTATTATTTCTTTTTAATTTTCTTGCCAAGTTGCTCTTTGCCTTTTTTTCAAGTGTTTTCAAAATAAATTAAACCAATTTGCTCTGGTTTCAAGGGTTTAAATGCTTATGAAAGGCATCTGAATGCAGCATAAGAAAACTGATGTCAATCCAGGTTTTAAAGGGTTGAAATAGATAAACAGTTTCGGACAAGAAGTAATTAAAACCACAGTTGATGATGATTGTAGTTGTATGTGGAACAAATACAAATAACAGGATCATGATAACAGTACAACAAACAGTAGCAGCTGAGCATTAGACCTGTGTATGTGTGTGTGTCCTCTACTGTTTCCTTAAATAACAAATACATGATCAGTGTTTTATTAACAGCACACAGATCAGGTCACGTGTCTGAGTTGCTCAAAGGCCCTTGACTGACCCTGCAACCAACAGGTGTTTTAATTACCCATGAGCCCACTAATTCATTATCTAATTTTATTCTATTACAAGTCAAAATAACATGTGACCAGAGCCTAAAGCAAGTCTTCAAACACACTCATTTGTGCAACCAATAGCCAAAAAAAACCCCAAAACAATACAGTGACAAGAATTAGAGAATGCAAGTAAATTATCACAGAAGCTTTAATCCAAAAAATATAGGTATTTGTACATTATTTATTGACTGAAATAATCAAGAAATCATCACTGTAATCAGAAAATTACATATTTATCAATCCAAGCACTGCAAGTTATGCAAATAAATTAACAGCAGTTTTACCACAACACACACAGAAACACTAATTAAGTGAGGTAATACAGTGAAGAAACATTCTGTGATCAACATCATCAATATGTAAAATATATATTTCTCTGACACAAAGTATTTGTGATAGCTGTAATTAATCGCTGACAAAATGAGAATTGTGTAACAATTTTTTTCCCCTAATTTAGGAATGGGATATTTTGTGTTGTAGTGATTCTCCTGGGCTAAACAAGACCTCAAAAAAAACCAACATGTTTGACTGCTGAGTTTTCAAGGTTACTCTGGTCAAAAATCTGTTTCAGATCAGATGCAAAATTTCAGTAAACATTTATAATGCAAACTTTTAAAGCTCCCCAGTTACTTTAATATTTTACCGTGAGTTTTGGTTCTAGCCTCAGAAAGAGAGAGAGATTCTAATTTTTTGCATATTTTATTTCTATTACCAGATCAGTTATATTAAGTAACCAAAAAACAAGAAATGAGCAAAAAGCTTTTGTCTCGCCACGTAAAGTTTCTCTGCAACAGAGTCTCCACTTTAAGTTTTGCACTGACGGAAATAATTTCTCCTCTCAGGTTCATCGCTCAGTCACAGGAACCGTCTTTCCATCCGTCTTTCCACCTCTCGTCCACACGGGAGCAGTCGAACTCGGGCTTGCCCAGCCGGACGTTGATGTCATTGTGGATACGACAGAGCCACTGAGAAAGAGCGTGGCGACTCCTGGTGTCCGGCTGATTGGTTTTCAATCTGCGGAGAGGAGGAGGTGAGTTCAGAGATGGCCTGATAATATCGTAAAATGTGACCGTTCTGTTTGCTGAGATCAGGGACGCTACAGTTGCTTTGCTTTAAGGGCCACTTTTGCAAAATGACAGAAGGCCAGGGGCCCGTCGCAGCAGCCCCATGCATGTTTCTAGGATTTTAGGACATTTCTAAGATTTCAGGACATTTTAGGGATTTTATGACGTGTCAAGGATTTCAGGACATTTAATATACGATAAGATAAACAATCCTTTATTAGTCCCACAGTGGGGACATTTGCTGTCGAAGACTTCATGACGTTTCTAGTATTTTAGTGAATTTCTTGGATTTTTTAGGACTTAACCAGGATTTTATGCTGTTTCTAGGATTTTAGAACATTTCTAGAATTTTAGGACATTTCTAAGATTTTAGGATGTTTTTCAGATTACAAGACATTTCTAGGATTTCAGGGCATATCTAGGATTTTAGGACATTAGGAGCTTAGCTGAGAGGGTGTGGGGATCTTCCGCTAGCACCTTTTTTGATAAACAAGCTCTATTTTGATGCTGTTTCATGCACTCTGGCACCTTATGTGTATTAAAAGTACAAAAACAATTTGTGAGTGACTTTATTTTTATTGTGAATAAGAAAATGCTTGGGGGGCTGCCCAGCACTCTATTGGGGGCCAGATTTGGCCCGCAGGCCATAAGTTGAGTATCACTTGCTTAGGTGCTACAAGACCTGACATGTGACTGCCAGGCTGCACAATACATTCATAGAAGCTCTGTGTTCTGACCTGCTCCTGAGGTCTTCTGCACATTCATCACACGGGAAGAACTTAGAGAAAAGGTTGATGAACTGGCCCATCTCCTGCTGCTGAGTCGAGGACGGACGATCGGGGTAATATGCCGCCATGGTGTGCAGGAAGGACCAGGTGTTACGTCCCAATTCTTCCCTGTCCAGCGGGCACTGTGGCTCTTGTTGTGGCTCTGACTCTGCAGCTTTGGTCTCCTGGAGAATCACACAGACACACAGCAGAGTCAATCAGCTGGCAGCCAACTGCATTATGGTGGAAATTGTGGTTTCATGCATTGCTAATATCCTGTCCAGAGAAGACAATTTGTCTCTTGGAGATCAGGATCAAATAACTTAATTCATATTAAAAGCCTTAGACCGGATTTGAAGACTATTTTCTTCTGCACAGAGGCTTCAAATGGCCTCTGGCATTAAAGGGGTAAAACTAATTTAAGCAGGCATAGGTGTTGTGTAAATGTTGTGAAAAATGCTAAATCTGCAGAGAAATGCATCCAGTCTGTATTCAGAAACAGCGAAGCAAAATCTGAGAACTAACAGAGATGAACTGAGGACTTTAAACATTTTATTATTCAGCACTGAAGAGGGAGTTACGCTTTTTAAAATTTGGCTGAGGGTAGGGACATTTAACTTCAAATGGCCATATTTGGTATATTTTCTTTTAAGCCTTTAACACCCGGATTAACATCAGTTTTTAATTTGCTGCATTCAGATGCCTTTTACTAACATTTAAAAAAAACATAATGTGATGACTCCTGGATTTTATCTTTGCTTCTGTCTATTGCTGTTTTTTTGGTGCTGCTCTGCATGGTGCAATATTTTCTTGCTTCATGCTGCATGTTTGTGCGAAAAAGCTATATGTTGTAGATTAATGTTAAGTGCGTGGCTATTTTGTGCTAAAATGCTGCTGTGTGTTGTTGCTGTGCTATTGTTTTGTACTGTTGTTCTGTTGTTTCTTGTTGCTTCACATGGCTTGTGGTCTGTCTTGGGAGTCTTCCTGTAATTTTAAGGAAAATCAAGCCAGTTTGCTCAGGTTTCAAACTGTGACTGAGCATGAAACATTGTGCCATGATAGCAAACTTATTAATGAAGCTCAAGAGAAAAACAAAACTCAAGAACATTTTTAAAAAAATATATAATGGTATAACCCATTTTGTATTCAATCCAGGCTTTTCTATTGTTTTTTTGCTGAACTTAATTGGTCATATTTTGTGTTTCTTGTGAACCTTTAACAGCTGGATTTACATTAGTTTATTTGTGCTGCAAACTGAAAAAAAGTAAAGGTGACAGTGAAGTGGTGTAAAAATGATCAGATATTATCAGAAAATTAGGGGAAAATATTCAGAAAACTATTTAATTCTCTTAGTTATATTTCAAATTAGAGGAAAAATGTATTTTAAGCACTTTCTTTGAGTCATGTTTTCGTTTGTTTGTTTACTTTTTTCCCCTTATCTCATTTCCACGTTATTTTCTCTAACTTTTTACTTTTTTTTGCACATTTTTGGTCAATCTCTTGTAAGGTTGCTCGTCGCCTCCTTCCCGTGTTTTTGAGAGAAATCCAGCCAATTTGTTCAGGTTTCAAAAGGTCATCGGGTATGAAATATTGCGTCATGATGAGTAAAACTTGCTGATGAAGCTCAAGGGAGGACACAACTCCAGCACATTAAAAACACATATATATAAGTTTATAACTCATCTTGTAGTCAAACCAAACTTTTCTACTATAGATGAATATTTCTTTATCTCCTCAAAGACCCTCGTTGACCTGCGGTCACCTGTACAGCAGCTGTCGTCTGTTTCTTCTGGATCTTCATCCATGACTTAAAGTCCGTGCACGCTCTGCAAGGCTTCTTCTTCACCTCCCCGGTCTGCTCGTGCTCCTTACCGGCGCTGTCCTCCGGTAATTTACCGGCCACTGCAAACGGGAAACCTTCAAACCCGGGCGGGCTGGAGGCTGCGGGTCCTCTCGGTCCTGTGGGCGCAGCCATGTTCGCTCTCCTCAGATATTACCTAATATTTTCACTGACTTATCGATGCAACATCAGGAATGCCCGGTTGTTAAAAAACGGCTACACATTATATTTTATTTTTTTGAATCTGTATTTTACTGTCCTTTGCGGAAAATGTCAGACTTCCCGATTGATGTGAGCGAAAACGATACATGGGACAAAATGCGGCGAGTTTCCTTGTTTCCGCCCGGACGTTTCACAGGCACGCAACGAGTTCCGGTTGGTGATGTCAGTTTTCTGTGCATGCCGCGGAGTGTAGCTTCTGTCAAAGTGTAAATATCTAACATTTTACTTCACATTTGACAGCTGACACTGCGTGTGTCTAACGCAGATGCTAATCTAAACCTGTATGTGTTGGTTCGGTGTTTTTAACTCGGGTTTGTGAACTGTTACCGGTTAGCAGGTTAGCCGGGTGGCTAACAAAGCTAACAACTGTGGAGTAACACGTTTCTGTTTTCTGCTATTTTCTCTCCCTGACAGTGTAGCTGCTGCACAGCCGACCTGCCGACATGGGGATTTTGGAGAAAATCGCGGAAATAGAGAGAGAAATCTCTCGGACACAGAAAAACAAAGGTAAGAGAGGGCAGGCTAACACGGCTAACTGTTAGCTTCACCATTTACGAACTTGAAGCCACTTGTGTGTGTGTGTGTGTGTGTGTGTGTGTGTGTGTGTGTGTGTGTGTGTCAGATGTCAGTGTTGTGTTACTCATTAATCAAACAAGGAATCAAGAGGACGCGCGCTAACTGACACCCAAAGCTTGATTACAGTTGACACCACAGTTGGCTTGATTTTTTTCGTCAAAAACATTGGAAGAAAGCAAAGTGCAACAGCAAGAAACGACCCAAAAACTAGCAAGAAATTAGTGAAAAGTGCAAGAAAATTGCCTGACAATTCGTTAAAGAGAAGAAAGAAGCGAAAAAAATTGAAATCATGAAAAAAATATTTTAAAAAATGATTTGGAAAAAAGTGCTGAACATTTTTAACAATTCTGGGACGTCATTTTAAACATGTCATGATGATTAGCTGTAAATGTATTTTCCCCTAGATATTTAGCCTAGTTTAAAAAAAATCTTGAATCTGTTAATTTCTTGCAGCATTTTTTACTAAGTTGCTCATTTTCTTTGTTTTTTATAGAAATTGCACCGATTTTTTCAGGGTTCAAATGTTTGAATGCGTCTAATAATACGCCTTTAATACCTCTTAAAGGCGTCCAAAAGCAGCGCAAGAAAAGTGATGTCGTTCCTGGTTTCAAAGGGTTTAAAGCAACAATATCATAAACATTTTTAATTTCAAAGTAGTTGCTAATTCATTCAAATGATTCCAGCTAAACTCTGGAGTGGTGATCGTGCAGGTGTTACAGTTTTATAGCAGCTCTTCTTCACCTCTCACCAGTGTGTAGGATTTAGGGAGAAATATTGGCAGAAATTGAATCAGATATAATAATACATTTCTTTAGTGTATGATCACCTGAAAATAAGAATTGCTGTGTTTTTGTTATGATGTCTGGATCTTAAGTTATCAGAGCAAAAAGGAAAGCACACCATCACAGGTGCTGGGCTAGATGGGCCGAACACTGTCAGAGAAACACAGATTTTTAATGTGAAACTGCTTTATTCAGTGTTTTTCCTGGTTTTAAATCACCTGGCTTGTTTGTTTTGAAGAGACTTCAGCTCACAGTAAAAAAAAAAACCTCCTGAACAATGAACACTGAAGGACTCATAATGGGAGAAGTTTCAGTTTGCAATCTGCAATCCCCACAGTAAATGCGTAATTCGTACATGCTGTTTCTCTAACACATTTTGTCACGTTTTTCCTCTCCAGCCACTGAGTACCATCTGGGTTTGCTCAAGGCCAAGCTAGCCAAATACAGAGCTCAGCTCCTGGAGCCCTCCAAGTCAGCGGGGGCCAAAGGCGAGGGCTTCGATGTCATGAAATCAGGAGACGCTCGTGTTGCTCTTATCGGTTTCCCCTCTGTGGGTAAGGTACGTCACCGTGGGTTATGTCTGGATCAGAAAAAGATGATGTTCTTTTTACTTTCATAAAAGTGTGTGCTAAATCCTGCGGTGTACCTCAAATAAAAACAAATGACAAACACTCGAACCAAGCAGCCAATAATCCTCTCATATAAATGCACCAGAATTGAAACATAATCCAAAGATTGAACACATGCTCGTGTAATTGAATCCTCTGTTGTGTCCCGCAGTCCACCTTCCTTAGTTTGATGACGTCAACGGCCAGTGAAGCGGCTTCCTACGAGTTCACCACCCTCACCTGCATACCTGGTGTCATAGAGGTACACACATTCACACTAACACATATCTTAAACACTGCAACAATCTGCCACTTACACTGTTTTCTGTCGCTCTTCAGTACAAAGGGGCCAACATCCAGCTCCTCGATCTGCCAGGAATCATCGAGGGTGCTGCCCAAGGTACGATTAGGTTTTGTTTTTGTTTGTTTAAACCCAAAGTGAGCTGACGTTGGGCATTTGTTGTATCTATTTAATTATTTTGCCACTATTAGAATTCTCAGAGTTATTAACAGATGATTTGTGTTCAGTTTTATAATTTGCTTGCTGCTGTAATTTACAGTAATGAGAAAAAGCCCCACAGTGATTTTAATACTTTGACTCTTTGGCTTTTCATAGGTAAGGGTAGAGGTCGGCAGGTCATCGCTGTCGCCAGGACAGCAGACGTCGTCATCATGATGTTGGATGCCACCAAAGGGGATGTTCAGAGGTGTGTGATGTCACTGTTTGTGTTTGTGTGTGAGTGTCTGTCAGAGGGCGTTTGAGAGGAATCTGAGCATTTGAAACTAATTCTTGCCTTTAACTTCTTTTTCTTTTTTTATTTTTCCAGAGAACTTCTAGAAAAAGAGTTGGAGTCAGTGGGCATTAGACTCAACAGGACAAAACCAAATATTTATTTCAAGGTACATTTTCTTTCATTATCCTGATCAGACTGTGAACATCAGCAGCTTATTTCAAAGAGATGTGGCTCTTAGTCTTTTTTAGACGTCATGACAAGTAAAATGTAGCCTGACATCGCCAGACTAAATCGCAAGTGGGATTTAGTCTGAAACATCTCAGTTCGTTTTGGATTCTGTGGGGTGTTATCAGCAGCTGTAGACTCGGGATGTTATTAGATTGACCAGCAAACAATCAGAGCAACAGATCGTGACGTAGTGGTGAGTGATGGACAAATGTAAACAGGCTACAGCGTGCAGAGACAAGCTGTGATAGTGTGCCATCAATACATCTATAAAAAAGAGAGTTTTTGCCATCAGAATTTACAAATAGTACTTCAACAGAAAGATCTACATCAGCAGACATCATCTTGGTTGTTTTTGGAAGTGCCTCAAAAGTGCTCCTGTTTACTAAAGTAGATTTCTGCTCGCCATCATGTCCCAATCCGCAGGAAACAGCGTCGGGCTTTGAAGCAAATTTGACATAGTGGCCAAATCATGGAAACACAACTTTTGGGTCTGTTGCTTGATGCCATGGGCCAGAGACTTGACATCAACTTCCCAGTACGAACACTTGAATAGCCTTTATTCAAATCATTCAGTCCTTAAAGTTGTAAAATTCATTAATAACCGAATCCAGAGTTGTTTTACAGTCATTCATAAAAGTGAGCTTGTGATCGATCGGTTGGGAGGCAAGGCGAAAGAAAAGTCCAGTGTTGTGCTCTGTGGGCTCTTGGATGTGGAAGATCTGAGTATTTTTATACCTGGATGTCAAACTTTCTTTAGCTTCATGCGGCACTGAGCAATTTTCATAGGAATGAACAGAGCCCCGCCTCCAACACTGAGTGTTTCATGTTACAATGACTGTCTCAGAAAATATCGTGGTTATATGGTATTTCAGTGTTTACAGCATTATTATCATTAGTTACAATTACTCTTAAAGGAATGAAAACAATTTATTTTTTCGATTTCAACAAACATTGTATTGCTATATTTGAAACGTGAAACTGTTTTTTTAACGGATGTGTTAAAAGTTTCTCTTTTGAAAAAATAGCAAAAATAAAGGTGAGATTGTCTGTCCAGTTCCAGACGTTTGCAGTAGATAATCAACCGCTGGAGGACCCTGCGTTTAAATAAATAACAAGTCAACGTACCTCTCTCTGACATTAATTGGTCCAAAAATGTAGCGTCTGTTTCTCTCTGCAGCCCAAGAAAGGTGGCGGCCTCTCCTACAACTCCACTGTTCCTCTCACCCACTGCTCAGAGAAACTCGTCCAGCTCATCCTTCACGAATACAGTATCCTCCACTCTGTCATTGTGGCCTAATGATTTAATGTCTCTTCCTCAAAGAGACGCTCTTGTCTCTTCAGCTCAGGCCTTTTCTGTCCTCTCATCATTTTCTGTTAAAAAATCACAGCAGTGTTTGGTTGATTTCTTTAACTTACTCTCCTCAGAAATCTTTAACGCAGAAGTCCTCTTCAGGGAGGACAGCACACCAGACGAGTTCATCGATGTCATCGTCGGGAACAGAGTTTACATGCCTTGTCTTTATGTATGTCAGTGTCATCAGCTGATTTGGGTTATAGGCCTCATACCTCTAAAATCTTAAATGTCCAAAGTCCAAAGGTGTTTTTTTAACCCACAGAAACTCTTTTGTGTGTGAAAACGAGAACAATACTATATTTGGAGTAATGAGGTTTTAACAAATCTCTCTAACTGTCTTTTTTTATTAGCTTCTATACATTAAAGTCTTTTTGCCCCTTCATATTATTTGTGGCGCTCACAGGTGTACAATAAGGTGGATCAAATCTCCATCGAGGAGGTGGACCGCCTGGCTCACAGACCTCACAGTGTCGTCATCAGGTCTGTTATCTGTATGCATGTGTGAATAACAGCGGTTTTAGTTGGAATCTTGTCATCTTTTTTTATGTGTGCATGTGGGAGTTAAACAGCTTCCTCATGTATATTTCAGTTGTGGGATGAAGTTGAACCTGGATTACCTTCTGGAGACGTTGTGGGAATACCTGGCTCTGATTTGCATTTACACTAAGAAAAGAGGAGGTGCACGCACGCACACACAAACACACACACACACACACACACACACACACACACACACACACACACACACACACACACACACACACACACACTATGATTTACTCATTAGACTGACACAAACACAGGAATACCCAAAAGATTAAATTTGTGTTTATTTTTCCATCAGAGCGCCCAGACTTTACTGATGCCATCATTATGAGAAGATCAGCATCTGTAGAACACGTGGTAAGTAAAAAAACATGGATTCACACAATTTCTGTCAGTATCAAAATGAATATTTTTGGAACATTTGTACATGAATAATATTGCTACTATTAGCAGACCTGCTGTTTTTGCATGGTGTGAATATGACTGTTCTGCTTTCTACCCACAGTGCCATCGAATCCACAGAACCTTAGCCAGCCAGTTCAAATATGCCCTGGTTTGGGTAAGTTAAAGTTTTCAGAGAAAATAACCTTCAGAAACTTAACTCATGTGCCTCTTGTCCTATAAACTGCTAAAAATAACTTCCTCCTGTTGAACTACTGAGTAAAATAGACAAAAACTGTTTGTAGATGTCATGGATATGCTTAACCTTTTAATGGGGCTTCTTTTAGTAGAGGTGTAATAGTATATAAAGCATTTTTTAGGTCATGATTCAGTATGTTTTTGTTCCACTGGGAGACAAAAAACACTCTGTTTATTGAGGAAAACACAGCACAAATACACACATTTGCATAAAGAATGGAAGCAAATCAGACGAGAGGTTTTAATGGTGTCCAACAACAAAATGTTCATGAACATTAAAAGTTAAGTTAAGGAGTGAGTTACGACGTTCCCATAAGTTGGCAGTGAAGGTTTTTGTGTGGCAGTTTTACTACACCTTAACTCCAGCCATGCTTTGAATAAGTGGCAGTTTCACATTAGAAAAACTACTAAACCAACTATACATCTGTGGTAGCATGCATATAAACATTGCAAAATTATAATGCCTTAATGTTGGTGACAGAAGCATTATGTTTTCGGGTTATCCATCTGTCCTTCACATCCATGTGTTTGCAATATCTCAAGGATAGACAGAGGTTGGTGGTCAGTCATTAAATTTAACCATAAATCAAGAATTCATACACTAATTTTGGCAAAAATTCATAAAAATGTTAAATAGGATAAAATGATGAAGTGATGACATTTTAGATTCAGAGTCAGCTTTATGGCCAAGTAAGTGTGCACACATGCAGGGTATTTAACAGAGTTTATTGACTATCTATCTATCTATCTATCTATCTATCTATCTATCTGTCTCCATCTATCTGCAATAGTTGTATGATGCTGAGTGCAAAGGGTGCTGGAATAAATAAAGGGATGTTTAATGTTAACAGTTTGCCTTATAAACATGAGGTATGGGGGATATGATAATATACAATATATATAATATATGTACAATGTGTGCAGCAGTGCTTATATATATATATAATGATAATATTAACATGTTAAAGAACCGTTTGTATTTAGACTATGAAATAAATAATTTACAGGTGAAGCGGCTGCTTACAGGATTATTACACGGGGATTGTTCTGGACACTATAGACGGGTGTTAAGTGTTCATCAGAGTGACGGCCTCTAAAAAGACACTGTTCTTGTGTCTCTGTAGCTGCACATCCATTTATATTCATGAATTTTGAAGCATCTGCATTTCACCAAAAATACTCAACAAAAATACACTTGATAACTTTAAAAGTGTTCACTGCATATATTCTGATCCGTAGATTGTATAAAATAATAGACATAGCCTGCATGAAATCACCCATTGGTTTTTAGACTCCTGTTTTGAGGCCTCAAGCTCAAGTTTCAACAAATGATGTGATCGTTAAAACTTTTTTGGAACAAATGGGAGTTTTTACATAATTGACGTGTTTCCATTATGAAGACTTTATATTTTCAATAAGAATTTGCACAGTTTTAGGGTTAATGGAAACCCGTCTATTGACTGTAAGCTATGTATGTACTTTAAATTCTTAAAATGTTGATACACACATCAGTAACTACAGTTATCACAGCTGCTACTCACTGATATTATAACTGCTAGTTTTGGATGAGGTCTGTGAGGGTAAAAGTCCCTAACAATAACACTCACTGTTCACAGTTTGCTCAGTTGACTTCCTAAATTAAAATCACCATTTGAGCTACAGCTGTGTTTACTGTCCTGTGATACACGAGAAGCAGGGCAGAGTGGATGCAGGTCACTATATCACCGTGTTGTGATTCACTACATTTAAAACCCAAACAAATAATAAGGAACGGTCTGAACTGTTTAATCTGTTGTTCTTCCAGGGAACCAGTACCAAGTACAGCCCTCAGAGGGTCGGTCTAACACACATCATGGAGCACGAGGACGTCATCCAGATCGTGAAGAAGTAAAAAAAAATAAAAAGCTCCTGATTGGACAGAGAGACTGAGGAGGAGGTGTCAGTCGGGGGAGTTAAAACGGAACAAAAAGACCCACTGTACAGTAGATATATACAACAATAGTCGCAATTCTTATTTTGTATATGAAAATTAACAAAAGACGCTGAAAGAGACGACCTTATTTAAGTCGGTTGCGGACAGGAAATGGTGTATTTTACCTTTGATTAAGATAAAAAAGATACATTGATTCAGAGAGAAAAACAGGAAGACAACGAATAAAGAACATAAAATCTTTAATGAATCTTGTGTTTGTTTTATTCCTTCAGTTTCATGATTGTGTATTATTTTGTATATCCTACATGTGTGGCATATCTGTAACTGCATCTCACCTGGATTTGATGAAGTCACATGGAAACACCTCACCTGTTATGTCTGTACCTTTTGTCCTTTGGAGAAGCTGATGTTTAAGACATAAAATATGTAAATGAATTAATTAATATGTGAAATAATGTAAGAAATTGTTTAAACTCAGTTCATTATTGTAAAATGTTATGTCATCATTATTACCTCCAGCACGGAGGTTATGTCCACAGTGCAGTTGTTATTTTCTCAGCAGGATTTGAGAAAAACTAACGGCCCAATTTCCTTGAAACTTTGTGAAAGCGTGAAGCCTGGGCCAAAGAAGAACCCATTCAATTTTTGAAATGGTAAATACACACATTATTTCTCACTTTTGTTAACATTGTGAGATCTGCTTTCTCTGAGTACCCTTGTTTTCTGAGATAATTTTTTGTTCAGATTATATTTAGGAAACACATTTTTAAATTTTAAATGCTGAACCTGCAATAACTAATCTTATTTGGTCTCTTGGCAGCGAAAACAAGCTACTGGCACAACACTGAAATACACAGTGTATGATGAACGGATGCATCCTGCAGTTATGAAGCACCATTTTCACACATTTGGAGTCGTGTCTTTGACCACCTCGAGAACGTGAGTCCACTATTTACTCTAGCTCTGATATGTCACCTCTCACGCCTGAGGGAAATATCTGACTCTTAAGCTGCTAAAAGCAACAGTATCCTCACCAGCTAGTTAACTGCAATCCCTGTCTGGGATCATTGCGATGTTCCCAAGAGCCTAGTCTAGCCTTGTATTGGGTACCAGCAGTATAAGACATTTATGAGGGCTATTTTTACAGTTAAATCAGTTATTAAAAAATATGCATGATTCAAATGCAGATTGAATAATAAAAATCCATTTGCCTGTACTATGTGTACTCTGTACTCTGTACTATCAGTGTCTAAAAACTGTCTTGCCTGTCAATTTGAGGGCGTAAATAAAAGGATGTAGTCTACTCCAAAGAATATCAACAATGTCTCTCCAAAATCGCTGATGCCACCTTCAAATAATGCTGCTAAACTCTCTGATATGAATTTAGATTTTATAGAAATGTAACTAGAAAGTATACAATAAAAATAAAATGCACTGCTTGGTCTCACTATAATTTTATGTGTGACAGGAATCCCTCAGATGAGCATCCTGTGCCCCTTGTGAGGGTCAATGACCTCTGACCCCTCCCCACTGCCTCCGACCCTGCTGCCCAGCTGTTTGTATGGCGGCCGGTCTCCAACGCTCCAAGGTAGGCTGACCAGAGAGTATGGACTCCCAGCCAAATGCTCCCCATTCACTCGCACACACACTGGCACAATAGCAGCATTAAATATTCACTAGCATCTCTTCGGGTTAGGAGAGGGGGACAGAGTGGGAGGCTTTACGAGAACAGGAGGGAGAGAGAGGGGCTGTGAGCTGACACACTGCTGGCCTTTAAAGATGCACTAAAGATGTCTGGTCAGACTGAGTTGTGGATGGAGAGATTCTGCTTCGGAATAACCTGAAGAGGAGAGGAATGATGGAGGGATAATATTGTGGAGGAAAAAAAAAGAAACAAAGGTACGGTCGATTGGGTGTGTATTGTGTGGAGCAGGCATGACACTTGATGCTGCTTGGCTCCATATGGTGTGGCTAAGAGTGTGTGTGTGTGTACATATGTGTGTGTGGTGCTGCTAGTGCACATAAGAACTGGGTGTTTCTTTAGAGTGCTTTTATCAGCCTTATTTTTATGTAGTTTGGTGCCATCATATGTTTAAAGATGTAAATTGGATTTCCGAAAGTAAGTTTAGTCTTAAAGGTCTGTGTCTGTGTATTTAGTGGCATCTAGCAGTGAAGTTGCAGAACTGAAATTTCTCCCATGTGCCAAGCATGTAAGATTAGATTAGATTAATTAACTTTATTCATTCTGAAGGAAATTGAAATGCCAAGCAGCTCACAGTAAAAAAAGATTTAGACAAGATAACAAAAAGATGTTAAAAACAACCGATGAAAACAAAAACGGATAGAAACATGCCATCTGCAAACACGAAAATGCAAATTGCCCCACAGTGTTTGATTTGTCCATTCTGGGCTACTGTAGAACAACATGGAGGACCTGCTCCATAGATATAAACGCTCATTCTAAGGTCAAGAAAACGCAATGATTCTTTCTTTCTGGAGATTATAAACTAATGAAAACATAGTTCTGAGTATGATAAACCATTTCTGCCAATTTATTCCCCCAAATCCTACGCACTGATTCTTTCATGAGAAAAAGTAGTTTGCAGTCTTGCCACTCTTTTTTGGATTGCCATAGAGCTGCAGTGATTATTTGATACCTGATTTGTCAATCAACAGGTTAGCATTTAGTTCTTGAAGTTTTTCAAGCAAATATGCCAAAAAAATGCAGTTTTCGTCTTCTAAAATAGATCCATGTAGGTCTGTGTACCCTCCATCCACCGCTGTGTTCAACCTTGAAAACAGGAAAAACAAACATACAACACCTTGTTTTGTTTATCTGTGTTTTGCATTAAAAAAAGGGAAAATGTATGTGCTTTACCATTTTTGTCCTCAAATTGGCAATGAGAATAGAAGTTAAACCAAAACAGAAAACAATTTGTTTTTTTACTTGTATTGTCATATCTTCAGGGTCCATTCAGGTGCCCCTTATAAACTTTCCTTCCTTTTGTTGAAATGCATACATCAGTCATCACGGTCATGTTATTTGAATACAGCATTTTTAATAATAATATGCTTAGAGCTTAACATTATCCTCATCATTTCTACAGGGGCAGATTAAATCCATATATTTATTGATACATACATATATATGTTGTGGGTTTTCCTCTGTGTTGTAGTGACTATTGGATGGTATTCACTGAACCAGTGTGAATACCTGATGGATGATAACTGAGGTCATATGACTTTAAGAGCCAGCAAAGCCTCTTAACTGCAGCACAACAGGGTTAATTGACTGAAACCTGAGAGCTCCTTTATTCTGGTTTTAACAGCAATAATTACACACCAGATGTGTGTCATGCTGTGGCACAAATTGCACTAATATGCGTCAGTCAGTACCTCCTGGAAAACATACATCTTTTTACGTTAGTACTGCTTTGCCATGATATATATTACTTTTTCGATAGCCTTGCCCTTATTAAATAGACATAGACATAGGTCTCTCATTGCAGCTAACATGGTGAGCATTTTAAACCCACTGGGTACGAGGATTATTTGAACAGTAATTGGCTCACTTTGGTCCTTTTTTTGTAGAAGAAGTGCAGTTTGTGCAACAATCAGATGCCTTTCGGGGCACCTGGTGGCTCAGTGGGTAGAGCGGCGCCCCATGTACAGAGGCCGTGTCTTTACCGCAACGGCTGCGGGTTCGACTCCAGCCTCAGCCCTTTGCTGCATGCCCCCCCACCTTTTCACACTCACACTGTCCTGTCAATTAAAGGCAATAAAATACCAAAAAAATAATCTTTAAAAAAAAAAACAAACAGATGCCTTTCACAAGAACCCAAACCTTTAAAATCTGAGCGAATGGATTTGATTTCTCTCAAAATATGAACAAAAGGTAACAAGAAAGAAATAGGCAAAACTTGAAAAGAAAATAATCACAACGTTAGTTTTTAAAAAAGAGATGGAGAGAAAATTATTTGGAAAAAATAGGGAAATTGTCCACAAAACAGTATTTATGATCATAATCATAACAAATAAATATATATACACACAAACACACATTTATTTATTTTATTAATTTATTTAATTAATACATGTATTTCTGCATTTCTTGGATGATAGAGTAGAAAAGATACCCACCAGCCTGTGAGACGTCTCTCTGGTCACTGATAAGTTTGTCTCTTCTGCCCTCTTCTGCTTCAGTCTGCTCATTACACAAAACTGTTCACCTGAGCTGAGAATCCAGTCTGGTCTTCACAGTGTGTGCTCTATCTCAGCAGTGAAAACTAAACACAGGAGGGAAACGTCTGACTTAGCTTTAATTAATTCTAGACTCACAAAGCGGTAAATATCATTTTTATGAAATACAGTTGAACCTGAATAATAATAAAATGAATGAAGAGCTAAATTGATTGATAGTAGCAGCTTTTATCCCTCTAATGTTAGTGTGGACCACTACTGGCTTCATATTATGCCATGGAAATAATTAATATATAATATAATATTAATTAATAATAGAATGATAATTATATAATAATTCATACATGTACAATAGAACATTTAGTGACAAAGTTCAACAACCTGAAACGTACAATTATTTGTCTTTTTTATTTAAACGTAGCTACATCTTTTGGTATCGAAGGAGGAGTTTATGAGCCTCACAGCCTGGGGAAAGAAGCTGCTCCATTGATTGTAACATCCACCAAACAAGTGCAAAATTTTCACACTTTGATACTATAACACTAAAAAAACATAGAGCAAAATATGAATGATATTTAGTTTGTGACTTTACAATACAATACAGACAAAGAGCAGACTTAAGCTGACGTATAGACAGAACATCACGGTTTATTTAGCCTGTTTCAGAGCAAAGTTTTGCTGCTTTATGTTTGTTTTTGTCTGCACACTAAACTAAGAGTACATTCAGTGGTACAAAAGACTCAGAAACAGACCTGCATGGAGCTGCCAGTGGCTTATATTCTATAAGCAAACAGAGGGTTTATGAACAAATGGATAAATAGTCTTTGTGTGCATGCGCTGAGCGTGTGTGCATACGTAGGCTAACAGACTTCACGGTGTACTATATTTGTGTTTATGTTAAGATAATCTCCTTTAAGGCCTTTAACAAATAATGGCATTGTTTTCTGTGCGTCTTTTGCACTGATGTTTGTCTGTGGGATGGATTAACTCATTCATGTTCAAAAAGAAGCAGGACTAAACAGAGAAACACTAATCCACTAAACACTTGCTTATTCATAGATTCCCACACAAAAGCTTAAATGTCCTTTTTTAAAGAGTCAGGTTGCATTATGAAAAGTGGTGGGTTGAGTA
This sequence comes from Plectropomus leopardus, assembly GCF_026936395.1. NCBI lineage: Eukaryota > Metazoa > Chordata > Actinopteri > Perciformes > Serranidae > Plectropomus > Plectropomus leopardus. The sequence goes on from NC_142193.1 coordinate 26,201,607, forward strand.
CTGAAAATGTTATAGTCCCACTCAGGTAAAAGTACGTAATTTACATAAAAATGGACTCAAACTAAAGTGAAAACGACCATTTGAAAAACATACTCAAATTAAATTTAAGGTGTACCTGCTTTATTAATTATTCAAAGTATGGGTTACTGTGCAATTTTGATATTTTTTAGGGTGCCAGTGCAAAAATAATGACAAAAAACTGCATTTGCTGAAAATCTTTTAAAGATTATTTTTGGGCTTTTGGCTTTTATTTAAGAGGACAGTTATATTGAGAAAGGGGGAGAGAGAATGGATGACATGAGACAAAGGGCCGAGAGCTACCCCACTTTTATTATTATTATTATTATTATTATTATTATTATTATTATTATTATTATTATTACTTGACAAGAAATTAATTTAAATATAACAAGAAATTAGTTAAAGTTTAAGAAAATTACCTGAAGATTAGCAAGAAAAAAAACCCAAACAAACAAAAAACAGACAAATACAACAAAACAAACACAAAATAACAAAGAACTGACCTGAAGTGCTTAAAAATTATAATATAATTCTGTAAAATAATTTTAAATATAAAATTCTGCTGATTAGAAATATATATTTTTTGTATTTTTTTTTCTAGTAATTTTTCCTTAGCTTTAGAAAAAAACTCATTGCCTTGTTCCCCACCGTTTTGAAATGTGTTTTTGCTGAAGGTTTAAAAGTTTAAATACTCGTGAAAGGTGTCTGAAAGCAGCACAAGAAAAGTGATCCATCCAAGTTTCATAGGGTTAAGGATAGCCTATTTAATTTAGATATGATCTATTCTGTATTATAACATCAAAAATTAATGTTACACATTAAAAATGACCATAGCTAATGTTAGCTATCATACAGCATTTTTACCCACAGTACCTTCAACTTACTTCAGTGTGCAAAGTCAGAAGGCAGAGGTTATAGAGGTGTTTTTAAAAGCAAGGATCTTTTGATTGACAAAAATTTTTGCCAGATGGTGGTCAGGGATGCTTCTTCTTCTGGGTTTTGCTCCGTCATCATGGACTCGTGGTCAAAAGACAGGTGGAGCTTCTTTTTTCCTCCAGGCAGAAATTTGGCATGTAGGGTGAGGTGTTGCAAATTCATACTTGTTTACCGCCTGTCTGATCTTTTGAGTGCTTGCTTGATTTACCCTGCAGATTTGGTAGCCCCAGTGTGGTCTCCATGGCTACGGCCTTGGAAGATAGTATTTAGTTCTTGGGTAACATTTAACAGCTCTATCCACATGCTGTGTGGGTGTGAGAGATGCTCTCTGTGGTGTGTGTTTGTGAGGAGTCCTGATAAGGCTCCCCAGAACACACACACACACACACACACACACACACACACACACACACACACACACACACACACGTTTCACAACCTATTGTCACTGAAAGGGTTTATAACAAATCACTCTGTAGACTCTGACGCAGGGACACCAGTGTGGGAGGATGATAGCGGAGTGTGTGTGTAATCCTGCCATTAATGCACAATAGTCCTGCACAGTTGTTTACTTACACTTATGCAGAGGCGGAAAAGGCAGCGCTACACACAAGTGCAAGTGCAGCTTGTTTACAAAGAAACCTAATTGGTGCACTACTGATGCATGGACTGATGTAAAGAGTGGTCTTATTATACGTACCTGCACCGACTCCTTTATTTACTCACTATTGTACATTTGTACTGTAGATGTTCAGGTAATCACTGAAGCCTCACTAAAGCAGCAGAGGGGATGATTACCATTGAAGGCCCATTGTTTGTCCAGATGGGCTGTTTAATTTAAGGAAAGGGGTGTGTGTGTGTGTGTGTGTGTGTGTGTGTGTGTGTGTGTGTGTGTGTGTGTGTGTGTGTGTGTGTGTGTGTGTGTGTGTGTGTGTAGAGGACTATAAAACATCAGCTGAGGGTCCAGATGAGAACAGGAGATGGTGCAGACAGAAGCCTTTAAGTTTGATTTATTTTTTTACTTGTCAGCGAGAGACATTTCGGTGGATATTTGTGGATATAAGAGCTTTAAATATCAACATATATAAAGACAGATAAGGTAAGCTGCTATAAACCCAAACACTGACTGTAATTAAGAGTGTGTGGCAGTTTGCATTTGTAGCATTAGTCTCTGTGTTTGATGTAGCTCAGGAGGGTTTACGACCACAGATGTTGAAGCCGCTCTGCAGCCCTCTGGAGAAATAAAAAAGAGGAGAATTGGGAGCCAGTTAACATTGAGAGACGTCAAAATGGTTTTATTACTCATTTTTTCAAAGTGGCAAACTATACAACTAAGAATACTGTTAACTTTATTTGCAAATGGTATTTACCGCTACATAAATAATTATTAACTGTTAAATAATTAACAAGGTAATATTTTTCTTCCAACTTTCCAACTTATGTGATGAATATTAATAGTCATTAACAGATTAAATTCCTCTTTGGATGAATCTGCATACGATCAGTTAAAGTCTGTCAGCTAGCTTGATGCTGAGGGGAGTAATGCTTTTGGCGCCATATTTAGGCATTAAATGTACTCAGTCTTGTGAGTAAAAGCTGGCCTGTTCATTGTTTGGCTTAATATTATATTTCAAGGTTGTTAGGACATCTGGAAAGTCTTTCTTTAGTTCACACCCCTGTGTATTGGGCTACTTCTTGTAAAGAATGAAGTGAATTTAATGTGTGAAGTCGTTACATCCCTTTTTAACACTTTTGTTGACTGTCACCTCTGTCCTGAAAAATGTAACGATGTGAGCTGTCATCTTACAAATAGTGTTAGTCAGGGATCACAGCTAAATGCCTGAAACTTCCCTCCTTTAACAAATATTTTGTGATCTTATTGATGTTGGATTTGATTAATCAACCAATTTAAATGACCCAAATCTTGGTGATTCATTTATTTTTTTATGTATTTGTATTTGTGTTTAATACTGCCACTAAGCACTTGTATTTCAGTTCACTTCTAACAAAACATTAAGGTCAAAGTGAGCGTCTCATATTCAGGTTTTTATAGCTGACTATCCGGTCCAATGTGGGTGTTTGATCCTCATGTGGCAGGTCGTCAATGTGTTCACAGCCCCTGGCGTCTCTCCATTGTTAAGTCACAAAGTAATCTTGCAGCGAAGGTTAAGGTCTGAATGGGGCTTAAAGGCTTACAGGAAACCTGAGTCCAGCCTCCTCATCCTCCGGCCTCACCTTCTCCGTCTGAAAAGACGCTCTCCCTCTGTCCCTCTGTCCCTTCGTTCCTCCTCATTGTTTTCATGAGTAAAACTTAGTGAGTAGTGTTGATTAAATATTGTATGAGTGCATATCGTGTCTTATTATCATTGCACTCTGTCTTACATCGTATACATATAATCCAGTAATTTTTGGTTTCACATTGCAGTGATGCATGCACACTAAAGAATTATAAATGGCATACCTATGTCCTGTTGCCATTACTAATGTGCTGCATTTCCCTATACTTGACATTGATTGGTCTATAGATGGGCTCTCCCATCCTTTTGTATCCCCTTTCCCTCTCATCCTCTCAAAAAATAATTGAAAAGTTATTATGTTGCATTGTTCATTGACAAACTGAAATCTACGCAGTACGTTAACTACTACTTGAAAGTGTAACTGCTTATTTCAGCTCTGCTCCGATCGCCAAATGTCTGCTCTGAACACAGCCACAAACATCGTCTCTCTCTCGCCATACCACACACAAACACCATACACTCAGACGCTGCAGTGCTCTAATCACCTGACCATACACTGCCAAAACCTCCTGTAATTTGTCTGAAAGTCTGAACCATCCAAAAAATGTTTTCACACCAGAAAGTTCAGTTTAGTTATGTGAGGTGTGTGTGTGTGTGTGTGTGTGTGTGTGTGTGTGTGTTAGTTAGAGAGAGAGAGAGTCACTAAACTGTGCACTGTTAAGTGGATGTAAAATATATGACATGTATTTGGCTCAATCCCCCGGTGTGTGTGATGTATGTGTGTGATGTATGTGTGCAGTGTGTTCAAATGTATTACATCTGCAGCTGGTGTGTGTGTGCGTGGCATGCTTTCAATCCTCCAATTAATGTGCGTGTGTGTAGCTGTCAATCTCCCGTCTCTCCAGATGATTCAGCGTAGATCCTGCATTCAGTGATCGCATGCAATCTCCATTATGAGATATACTGCCTGCGTGTGTGTGTGTGTGTGTGTGTGTGTGTGTGTGTGTGTGTGTGTGTGTGTGTGTGTGTGTGTGTGTGTGTGTGTGTGTGCACGTGCACGCCTAGTCATTAAATGAGCCTGTTGGCTGTGCTCTGCTCAGGTGATCTCCTTTATTAGTTGTGTGTCGCTGAGTGCGTCTGCTGAAAGCGCATTGTCAGTGATTGGCACGAAGATGAAGAGACTCTCCCCTTCATCTCTCACTCTCTCGCTCGCTCTCTATTGTCCCTCTATATCACTCGCTGTCACCCCTCCATCTTCTGTTTCGCACTGGCCCTTTTCACACAGAGAACTCGCTATGGGGCCCCTACAAGGTCCCTTCTTTATGCCGCCTTTGCATTTTTAAGCAGATACAAACAACGGTGGCTCCAGTGTGTGATTTTAGACAGCATGCCGACATTCTGGAAGCAAAAGAGGCATGGCGGGCGTGATATATAGCAAAACAGCGTCGACTTCTAGAGTAACATATAATGTACGTGTTTTAAAAAAAAAGGGTAAACCATGGAAATAACAATCATTTACCGCTTCTGTTATATGGCAGTTGATCTCGTCCTCTGATTGGAGGGTAAGAAGCTTCTTGACCCCATTTTTGTATCAGTTTGGGGACATCTTTGGCTGTGGTGCCTCAAACAACATTTTTCTTAAAGTGAAATAAAAGCGACAGTCAACAATGCGAAAGAAGGTTTTTCTTTTATGCAAAGGCAAATTTGGACTTGAAATTGAACATATGATCTCTTAACGATTTAAAGTACACTAAGATATATACAAATTAATTAAAACAACCTGCTGCAAATTCACGATAAATTCATATAATAAATAAAATCGTAACAAGAGACTCGACAGCCAGAGATTTCTCCATTATCTGTTCATGGGTCACTGTGAGAATAGCTGGTCCACTTTAACAGTCCACCTTAAGGGAACCTGGTCAGTTTGCAAACTTAGTGACCAAACTATTTCCTTTAACTTGCAGGTGGCGAGCAAAACACGGCATGGTTTGGGTCCTGAGGAGTTGTAGTATTTATTTACAAACGCTCATTTTCTTCTTTTCTTGGTTGTACACTCGCTATGTAAACAATCTGGCACCAAAACGAGGAAACGAAATCTGCGTCATGATCCAGTCTGGCAGGTATCAGTCATATAGGTGCCATATTTGCTCCGATTTTCGGTACCCAGCCCTCCTGCTAACTGCTGCTGGCTGCTTTTTTATATCTTCCGAGGTGGTTGCACACATATTGTAGTTAAAAAGTTGCACTGTCCCATCCATGGTCCCATCTGACGGCTGTTTCTTTGACATGTCCATTCGGTATTATTACTTCTTCCACTGCTTGAAAGTGAGACAGCTCTGTCCCCCCATTTCATGATTTTATAAAAACAGTGAGGTGGAATAACAGCGTGATATTCCCGCCTTGAGCAGGGGCTGTAAAAAGGGCTACAATAACCATCTTTCTCTCTCATTTTTCTTTTCTGTCGTTCCCTGTTTTAACTTTTAGCCCCTCTTTAAATCCTCTTATCAAGTGAGTCCCTTTCTGTCTCTCTCCTTTTCACTCCCACTTTTATTTCTGCTCTGCATTCTTTCAGCATTTATGTAATCTGCAGTTCATTCATCAGCAGTTCGTTGATGCACCTCTCTCTCTGCCTCTGTCTCCCTTTCCCTCCTTACCTTTCCCCACCTCCTCCATCTCTGTCATCCGCACTCTATTCATTACCAGTTCACTCAGTCAACAGACCACGTCAGCCAGACAGCAGATACATATCACACATATCAAATAGATCTCTTCATGTGTCTCTTTCGCCTGTTTGGTGACCAGCCGCCTTCACTTTGTGTGTGTGTGTGTGTGTGTGTGTGTGTGTGTGTGTGTGTGTGTGTGTGTGTGTGTGGGTGTGGGCGCGCACGTGTCTGATGAGACAGGAAGGAACTTTTGAACTTTCGTCTGTGCCCACTTGCTGTCTATATCCTCTTATCTCAGTCTGCAGGTAGACGACACCGACAACTGCTGTTGTTGTTATTGCTGTGCAGGCTGCAGACAGTTTAGAGTTTTGTCATGGTTGGTGCGCCCGGGGATACATGATACAGATTTCTGCTCAGATCCTATCTTAGGTCAAGACTATTAGTTCCTCCAACTCTGGCTGGCGCAAAGAAAAGCTGGAGGTGGACCTGTTAACTGTAATTGACATTAATGATCAAGATATTTCTTCTGTTTTTGATAACTTAAAATACATAATTTACTTTTTCCATTTTCCAAAAGAAACTACAGCATTAGAAATGTTTTTTTCTTTCTTTTGCTATTTGCTCTCTGTCCTCTCTCTGCTCTGTGGTGTCTGGCTGTTAACCCCTGACACCAGCTCTATGTATAATATATTGGTAGGGAAGCAGGCCGGGGCGGGGTTGACCCTTTGTGATATATTTAGAGCAGCCTGCGATGAATGTTTTATCCATGCTGGGTAGGCAGAACACAGGGCAGCCATTAAACATTCATATCTGCCACTGAGATGACCTCCTGGAATATCAGCCCGTCATCAATGCATTAACATCAGATCGTCATCAATGAGCGAACATCAGAGTGTCCTCAATGAATCATGCCATCACACCTCACATCCGCCAAAGTTACACTTACGGTCTTCCACTGAAAGAGATGAGATGTGTGTATTTGTGTGTGTTTTAGCCTCAGTGATGAGGAGATAAATCATTAAAAATATTTGATGTTTTTTGATTGTCCTTTATACATTTTAATGGACCTTATAGGTATTAAATTACCATAAGTGATAATTAGAAAGATGCCTAATGGCTACTGTAGGAGCATGAGACACACATTTATGGCAGCATCAAGACAAAGAAAATTACAAGAAACAACTGGCGCGTTCATTTTGTTTTTAAAGCTAATTTATGCATTTTGAGGAGCGGACTTCACTTAGATGCAGGGCTCCTACAGTCATGAAATTCCTGGAAAAGTTGTGAAATTATAAAAACTGTTAGTATTAATTATTTTTTTTTTTTAAATATTTTTTAAGATTTGTTCATAAAAGTCCCAAAACATGTCTTACTTAAAAGGAAATATGTTCCTAGTATTATTTGTTTAAATTTGGCGGGCGGCTGTGGTTCAGGAGGTAGAGTGGGTCATCTACTGATTGGAAGATCAGCGGTATACCCTGGCTTTTCCAGTCTGCATGTCAAAATAGTCTTTTTTAGTCAATTTTATTTAATTAAGGTATTGTGAATGCACAAGTTGAGGCAAGTTTGCAAAACAATTATTAGACAAATATTTGTTTAAATGCATAGAAAATTATCAAAATTATAATCCAAACATGTCAAACTGCAATGACACCTACAGGATCTTTGGTTTTCTATCCCCCCAAAAAGGGGTGCAGCAACTTCTGTGATATACCTGTATCTGCTGGTCTGGTCTATTGGCATATGCATCCTGTTGGTGGCAGGAATGTCTAACAAGCAAGTAAAGTTGGCAAGTACTAGCTGTTTTCTTATCCACAAAGTCTTGGAAAATGCATGTCTTATAATATCTGTCACCATATAGGCCTACCCAATTTGAACTACTTAAATAAAGTTAAAGTTGAAAAGTTTGGAAAATTTGTTGGTAGAAATGTGTGGGAACCCTGTGATTGGAGAATTGCTGAATTAATGGCTACAGTTAGCTGGAGTGCTACACTGAATAATTCTTAATTTTAAAATCTTTTTATTTGAATAGTCTTCGTAAGTTGGCAGTTTGAAGTCCTATGTTGAATCTTCTGCATTAAACATGACCATATGCACTGTTGGTGTGTGCAAATACTGTTGAATGCTTGTGTGGAAATTTAGCATGGATCACTCTCAGCTGTGGTCCATGCTGCTCTTGCTGGTATATGTGTTTTGGCTCTGCGTGGCTTCGCCTCTCAGACACAGTTTAGCAACAGCTCAGCCAGCTTGCATTATTCATACAGGAGCGAGCCTGCAGATAGGGTTACCCCGAGGCAATATAGCTGCTGCTTTAAGGTGCCCTTTGCACCTGTATTATAGGGATACACTCTGATGCATATCCACACACATGGACATACAATACATATGCTCATATGTGCATGCACATGAGCTGAGGATAACGATGAGGCCTCAAGTTGAGGCGAATAGGGGATGCATGAAGCTACGGTAACCAGAGAGAGATGCAGAAGGTTGCAGGAGGTCACAAAGGCAAGCTGACGTGGATGTGGGAGGATACAACGCGCACACACACTCTCTCTCAGACAAAGAGGAGGACACCCCTGAAGGCCGAGACTCACACAGACGCACGCACATCAGCTCTCCTTGTTGGGGGGGACGTCCTGCCAAAGTTGGTGCGGTGGCCAAGATGAGGATTCACCGCTGGACTCACAGGACGCACTAACAATGGGAGTCACACAAAGGACTACACAGACCCTGTCACAGGGATAGCAGGGTCTTTTATTCATCGTGTGACCCTGGGAAGTTACTTACAAGCCTGTTAAGAAGAACAAGAACAGAAATGTGCAAGTATTTTTGCTATGCTGGATGGACTTCAGTGGAAAAACTCAAGAGGCAACAAGTGGGTAAAACTGAGAGAGACTTTAGCTAGTGAGATGTGTTTTTCTCCTGTGTAACATTTTAAACTCAGTAAGCATCTTCTTTTTTTATTTAACACTCTTAAACCATTTTTCTGTCTCTTTTTACTCACACAGAGACAACAGCTCTTTTGCCGAGAAGACGTACTGTAATGCGAGCGAGCACTGATGGCTGAGATTCCGACTCCATTACTAGATCGTGTTTTGAAGGACTGTGGTTTGTGTTTGTCTCTCTGTGCATTATAGAACAACTGACCTCGTACAGAGTGTGCCACTGTGTGTGTTTCTGGGGCGTCACAGGGACGGATCAGATGGAGGAAAAAGGAGAGAAGACGTGAAAAGAACTGGGAATGAGAGCATGTTGCTACTATTTGGACTCTTCTTCTCTAGAGTACATATCAACATTGACATTCTGCTTTAGCAAATTATGGGAACTCGTTCTTCCTTTTCTTGTTTAGAATGATTTGAGTGAGGAGACATCATGCCACCTAAAAAAGGTGACGCAAAATCAGCTGCCAAGAAAGGCAAGGCAGAGGAGCCAAAGAAGGGAGGAAAGGATGAGAAGAAGGGAGGGAAAGATGACAAGAAAGGGGGGAAGAAAGCAGAGGAGCCATCAGCTAAGGGGAAAGGGAAGGATGATGGAAAGAAGGGAAAGGGAAAGAAGCCTGTCAGTGAGTCAGAGGAGGGGTCAGAGGAAGAAGAAGAGGAGATGAAGACTGAGGAAGAAGAGGATGATGAAAGTGAGGAAGAGGTAGTTGTCAAGAAGGATAAAGGGAAAGGGAAAGCAGCTCTGAAAGGTGCATCCAAGGCCATGGCTATGAAGGGATTTAAGCCTCCCAAAGCCTCACCGCCGTCTAATAATGATGATGAGGAGGAAATAAAGGGCAAAGCACAAATGAAGAAGGGGATGGGTGCAGTAAACCTGAAAAAGATGAGCGATGTCAACATTAGAGGAGCCTCCAAGGCAATGATGGGCTTTGCTGCAGAGGGGCAGAAGAAGAGCGTAGCTCCAGCAAAAGCCCAAAAAACACCAGATGTTAGGTCTCATCTCAAAGGAGCCTCCAAAGCCCTCACAGGCCTCACAGGGAAGTCCACTCCTTTTACCTTGCCCTCTAAACAACCAGCAGAGAAAGCAAAACCAAAGAGAAACCTTAAAAGCACCTCCCGTCTCTTCCTACGACTCTCCAAGAAAAAGAAACCCCCTGCTGGTGGTAAACCACTCCTGGGAACCAGCAAGCTTCTAGCTGGGTTTGGGGGCAAATCATCCACTGACAAAAAGCCAGGTCTGTCTGGGTTCAGTATGTTTAATAAAAAGGAAACTCCAAAAGAAACTACACCACCTAAAAAGACAATAAATCTTGCTGGTTTAGGGAGCAAGGGGAAAATGGCAACAGAGGCAAAAGGACTGGGAGGCAAGTTCAAAGGCATGTTTGGGAAAAAGAAAGAAGGATCAAAGTTTAAGAGTAAAGGCTGGATGTTAGGAAGGATAGCTGCAGCGTCTAACTGGTTGACAGGGAGGTTTCTTACTTCTAAAGGCCAAGGTCGGCTAGGGGCACGAGCAGGAGGACAGGGACGGAAGAGTCTGTCATTTGCTAACAGGAACACTAGAGGGAGGCAGACTCATTATTACAATGAGGCCTATGAGTATGATGATGATGAGTATGGATATGATGACGATTACTACAACGGGGGGAGACATAGAGGCTACCTGAGACAACCCATGTCCTATGATCCATATGACCCTTATGGAGACGAACTGGATTACTATGATGATGATGAATGGGAAGACGAATATGGGTACTATGATGATGACGGCAACTTTTATTATGATGATGAGTTGTACTATGAGGATGACGTGGATTATTATGGTTACCCTTATGGCTATTATGATGATGAATATGAAGATTACTACGGTGATGAAGGGGTTGAGTATTACTATGGTGAAGATGGCATGTTGTATGCAGTGGAGCCAGAACCATATGGATACTACGGTAATGCCATGGATGGTTTCTATGACCCATATGACCCTGAGCTGTATGGAGATTATTTTGACCACAATATGGGCTACAACTATGGGAGAGATCCATATGGCATGATGAATGGTGGTTATGATGTAGGCCTATATAATGACCCAATGCTGGGATATACAGACCCTGCTGCTATTTATAACCCCTATCAACAACCTTTCTATATGGATGCTGGGCTGGATCCAGCTGACACAGGACAGCTATATGGACAGGAGCAGCTGTCTTACCCTCTTGTCGATCCATTTTCAGCAGAGCAGTTCAGGGTCCCAAGGCCCCAGGTCAAGATATTTGGAAAAGACAGACTAGAGGTGAAAACCCTGCCGCCACCTCCTCCTCTTGTTTATTCTCAGCCCTCCTCCCCAGTGTTTCCCCCTCCCTCCCCAGCTCTTGCCCTTAACAATTTGGAAATGATGTCAGATATAAGTTATGAGCAACCACTTCCCACATATCCTCCCGCACAGCCCCATTACCCCATAGCCATGAACCAACAACAAAACCCTATTCTTCCCAGACAAGCCCCCTTGCCACAACAATTGGCCTCTCAAGTGTACCAAACACCCCTCCAACAAGACCCACAAATGTTCCAGATGGGGCCAATGCCACCAATGGTTGCACCAATACAGTCACCGATGCCTCCAGTGATGCATTCACCACTGCATTCACCAGTGGCCTCACCTATGCCAGTGCGACGAATGAGTCCACTTCCATCCCCACAGCTATCAATGAGGCCAGGTTCAGTTAGGGCAATGGCACCTCTTTCACCCCGCTTCCCACCTCATCAAATGGACTTCCAAACAGGAATCCAGCCAGACCCTTATCTCTCCCCTCGCTTACATAGGCGAGGGCTTCCTCAACGGGCCCAAATGGCAGGCCGAATGCAGACTTCTCAAAGGCAAAGGCCACCCAGTCCACCTGGTTCTCCATCACACCAAAGGAGAGGAATGTCAGTTAGAGCTCAGCCATCACTGCCAAGAGGAAGAGGGCGAGCTGGTTTGCGTGGGGCTCCATCAACTGTCCGACCCCAATCCCCCCTTTCTAGTCCTTTAGCTTCTCCCAGGGGATCACTGCGGAGGAGAGCAAGCCCACCACCTTCCCCACGACTCTCTTTCAGACAGCAACCCCCTCCTGATGCTGTGCCACTGCCGCCTACTAGACCGCCTTTTTTCAAAGGTAGAAAACAAACATCCAAGATGAGGCGTTCCCCGTCTCCTCCCCTCCCATCCCCACAAAGACGGAGCCCCCCTCTACCTGAGAGATCTCAGTCCCCCCCCCAAGCTTTCCGCCCAACCTCCCCTCATCGCCCTCCCTCTCCTTCCCCATCACGTATCACCAGTCGCCCTCTCCCAACCCGGTCCTCTACTCGCAGGCTAAGGGGTGGCGCTGGAGGCCGGGCTCATGTGCCCATGGGGGCCGTGAAGCCCTCCCCAGCTAATCCCTATTTACAGAGACGCAGTAGACATGGACCCCCAGTCACTCAGCATGTAGCCCCATTTAGGTCCTCAATCCATAATGGCCCAGCTCCTCCCACCGGACAGATAGGGGGTGTAGCTGGAACACCCATGTTAGCCAGGGCAGGCTCCCGCCCTACAGGGTTAAGGGAGTCAAAGCGAATTGGCAATCCCCAAGGAGGCTTCCATAGACCTGTAGGTAGGGGACAACCACTAGTTCGTATGCCCAGAAACCAGCCCTCCCTTCAATCTAGGCAATCATTCAGAGGACCTCCTCCAGTGCCTCCTGCCTCTCCACAGCTGTCTTTGAAACAGAGTGGCCCTCTTTCTCCTCAGCCCTCTGTGCGTAGGCTGCAGAGTAGACCTCCGTCTCCACAACCTCTGCCCCATCCATCTCCTCTGCCCTCCCGTTCAGCCTCCCCAATGCACCATATGTCTCGCCCACAGTCTCCCTTTCCCCACAGGGCGATGAGTCCCCAGAGTCAAGGGCCAACATCTTTTCAGCATCCAGTACATCACCCCAGTTTTCCTCCTGGTACTATCCAGCCATCCCAGAGTATCACACAGTATGACTACTCAATGATGGAGCCAGGACCCTCTCCAATGCTTACGAATGCTTTACCAAACCCTCAAGTTGTAGGGTTACCAAACCCTCAAGTTGGTCAACCTTCCTCCATCCCCGCCACTGCATACTCTTCTCCTTTACAGAGACCCTCTTCGCCCCAACCACAGTATGAGGCTTACCCCCAAAACCTCCCTCAACTTGCACCCTCATCGCCTTATCTGGGGCATGCGCTCCAAAACCCTTATCTGCATAATGCCAGCTACACCACACCGTTACAGAGAAGCCCTTCCCCCATACCTGGTGCCCAGGAGGAGATAGCAGCTGATATACAGATGAGTCAGGAGGGGCACCCATATGCCACTCCTGGTCTATCCAATGCTTTGATACAGAATTCCCACCTACGTAATGCCTCCTACACCTCTCCTCTACAACGCAATGCCAATGTCTATACAACTGTCCTCACACCTCCTCAGGCAGCAGCCCCTCTTGCCCCCTCTTTACCCTCCTCCCCACACTTGTCTTCTGCTATGCTTAACTCCCAGCTACGTAATGCTTCTTTTGCCTCACCCCTTCAGCGACACCTTTCCCCCATTTCTCTAGCATCTTCCGCTCCTCCTCCCACCACACCTCAACAAGGAACTGTCAGAGGTACGTCCTCGTTTCTCTCTGGTGGATTGCGGACCTCCCACATCCAAGGATCCATGTTAAGGCTTCCCAGTGGCACTTTGGCAATGTCCCGTGGCCCTGCTCAGTCTCCAGTTACCACTGATGGTGGAGGTGGTGTCAATGGTAGGCTGTCACCCTCTATGCTCTCCAATGCCCTGCTGAACCCAAGTCTACGTCAGGCTACCTATCGACTACCAGATGGCACATTGGTCACCAGAACTGAGCCTGCTGAACCTGCCCCAGGTCCATCACCCCTCTCATCCCCAATGCTTTCCTCTGCCTTGCTCAATCCCAGTTTGCGACAAGCCACATATCGTTTGCCTGATGGCACTCTTGTTACCAGGACAGAACCCACACCTGCACCCTCCTCTTCCTCACCTATGCTTTCCTCTGCACTGTTGAACCCCAGTCTACGTAAAGCAACATATAGGCTGCCAGATGGAACTTTGATTACAAGAAACGAGCCAGCATCAGAACCCGTCACCCCATCAAGTTCTATGCTCTCTTCTGCTCTTCTCAATGCCAATGTCCGTAAGGCCAATTATCGATTACCAGATGGTTCATTTCTAACACATCCATTAGAGGAGACACAGACTCCTGAGAATGCAGTATCGTCACTAGGACTATCTAGTGCCCTGATGAATGCTAACCTGCGCAATGCAAAGTTTCAGCTCCCAAGTGGATCATCATTGTTTTCACAGAACAAAACCCAAGCTTCCACCTCTGCCCCCTCTGGTCCAAACCTCTCTAGTGCAATGCTAAACACCAGTCTTCGAGGTGCCTCTTACAAACTCCCAAACACATCACTACTGAAGCAGCCTGGTTCTGCTGATACCACTGAGTCCCGCTCCCTTGACCTTTCTAATGCTCTTCGCAACCAGAACCTCCGATCTGCTACCTATCGTCTTCCAGACGGCACTCTGATGACCCGCCCTCAGCCCACTACTGCACCCCGAACACTTGATCTGTCTAATGCTTTATCAAAGAACCCAGGCCTTCGTGGGGCAAACTACCGTCTCCCTGAGGGTAATATCATGACACGACTTGGTGCCCCCAAGACCCCAGAACCTCGTTCACTTAATCTCTCTGGTGCACTGCAGAACCCTAACCTCCGAGGGGCCTCTTTCCGCCTACCTTCATATGCTGTAGTGTCACCCCAGGTCCAGGGAACTGGCCCTGAACAGCACTGGGCACAGGGGTCCGGAGTTGAGGTCTTGGGACTGCAGCAAGATATGGATGTGTGGGGCGCAGAAAGAGTTCTACCTCATGGGACAGTGCAGAACCTCAATAAATGGTCCATGTATAGAGATGGGGAGCTGCTGGACCCCCAGAGCCTGATGGGACAGGGACAAGGGGGGCCTGAACTGGGGGAGTGGAATCTCAGCAGGGAGGGAGAACCACAGGGACACTGGTTTGACAAGGTAAAAGTTTTGGAATATAATTAATATGGAGGGTTTATAGTGGGTTTGTTTCTGTGACAAGGATATCCCCACATTACCATTAACTAGTAAGCTAATGTGACGCTATCTTAACAGTGTGCTGACTATACAGCAAACAACAAGCTCACAATGATGCAGTGATAAAAGCACAACACACCAGCAACATTTAGTGTCTGCCGGTCGATCTGCTCCCACAAATGGGTTTTCTCTCTTTGTTGTGTCTTTGGTCTAGCTAAAAAGTGGCAGTGACATCACCAGCACCTTTCTGAAAAGTTCTGAGATTTTCAATACCAGCTCCTCAAATGGAACAATTGAAAAAAGATGCTGGCGCCAAAAAAATAATGCTAGGTGGGCTCAGGCCTAAACTCACACTAGAAGTAGACATGGGCCTAGGTAATGTAATGTGAATCTTTTCATACCAAGGTCAAAGTAAATAAGCGACTCTGATTGGCTTGAGGGTGTTCATTAATTCATGATAATGGACACTGAGTAACCATTAAGTAATCATCTTATATCCGATGCATTACTCAACTTTCAATTTCAGGCTGCAGCTGAGAGTACACATGGCCTATTATTTGTCTGAAAAATCTTGAGATTGATTTGGGAATAATGACATGGCTGGACAGCTAGTTTTAAACATATTGTCACATTATTCGTCAACCATATGCAATGTTATTGACTTTTAATGTTGCTAGCATAACTTTAGCTTTCTGGCTCATAGCTGAAACAAAGGGTTATATAAGATGAGCAGACTAGACAAATTTCTTTTTTGCTAAGTCATATCTAAGGTTTGACCAATTTACAGGAGTAGTTAACAACATTTCCATTGCATAATAACCTTAAGGGGTGGTATTGATTGTTCCAGGTATTAGTCAAAACTTATGTGATAAGGGACACTTAGTTATGGCTTGTTGGTCAAGATTCTCAGTCATCCAGGTCATGGGAATTTTAAGTGCTCTGTTGTAGGCTTGGATGAGAGGTGAAATAGCTTCATAAAACTCAAGCAAGTCCAGTTGCCAGTGAGTTATTGCTTGTGAAAAACTAAAGATCTTGATTGCAAAGATCATGAAAATGAATGGCTTAAGTTGCTTTTTCTTTGGCAAGTAGCCGTGGTATAAGTGTCCATAATCAGGAATTAATGGATTATTAATTCCTGATAATGGAAACCTGTGGGCATTATCCCTTACATGAGGTGTAACCTTGCAGCTGCAAGTGTAATGTTCAGGTTAAAGCTTGGCACAGTTGTAGATTTCCAGTGGGAGGAGTAATCAGAGGGGTAGCAGCTTATTTGGTTGATAATCTATTTTTTTTAATACAATATCTTAATTGGGGTTTTCAATTATAAAACATATTACATGTATATAAAATAATCTTGTCAGCAAATATGGTATATCATAAATTGAAAAGGCAAACCAAAACAAACAAACAAACAAAAAAATGCTTTACTGGTCTTTATCAACATTTTGTTTCAAAAAGTCCATGAAACTCTCATAAACAGCCTTTTGTGATATATGTAATTTTTTTCTAAAGCAACACGTGTTGATAAATCCTTGATATAGCTGATGTTTTTTTTTTTTTTTAAAAAAAAGCAGAATATATGGTTAGAATAGGCCCATTGGAGAGTTAAGTATGTGTTAAGCACATTTCTTTGGGTGAGAGAAGAGAAAAGAGGGACTCTAGATACAATCATTATTAGAAAAATCCTATTAATGCATGAACACATTTTGCACAGCTCTATGAATAGGCATCTTTTCCTCATTTCTAATGTTTGTATTCTAGATGTACTCAATCAGAAGCCTGCCCACCGTGGCTCAACGGGACCGTCGAGAGGAAGATGGAGTGGAAGATATGACACAGTTAGAGTAAGTATAAAATAATCACACAACTCTTTGTCCTAAAAGAGTCCTTACAAGAAAAAAAACTAACCTAAAAAGTGTTGAAGTGAAATGTAAAAAAAGTCAGATTCAAGGCAATTCATCACTTAAAAAAATTAAATTGGTTTATCATAATTTAGTGTAATAAACAGCAGTCATTTTTGCTTTTGTCAGAGTGTGGATAATGAGAAAATGCTCTTGCATACAATGCTCTCAATTAGCAGTCTTATACAAGAACTGTTTTTTTTCTTATAATTAATAATAATTGAATAATTGATGTCTCCTAGAAACTACAAGGTACCTAAAGATTGATCAAAAAGATTGTCAAGAATCCTTAGTGAAAAATGGCCAGATTTTAATGACGCACAGTGCAAAAATGCAGAAATGGTCCTAATGTTGGACAAGGTCCCCATGGATCCTTAAAAAGTCTTAAGTCACTGAATTAATCGATCTAAAAATAAGGCCTTAATTGGTCTTAAAATGTCTTGAAATTTTTCATAAGTCTTTAAAGTGCTAAGACATAAAAGGTATGATTTATCTGACATTGCATTGTTAAATCTCAAAATAATAGGTAGAAAAAAAAGAAAAAAAATTCTCAGAATGCCACTTGCACTGCTTACACCCAAAGTCCTGTTTTATATTAAAGTACACATTCGGGCAATTTCATTCTGAGTGACATTGAAAAAGTTTTAAAAGTCTTGAAATCCACTTGCTGTTAGCTGTAGGAACCGTGGGTGAAGTGATTTGAGTTCTTAATCATCCTTAAATACCTTTGACCTTCTACTTCTGTGCAGGGAGATGCATGAAGGGGCTGTTCTGCTGAACCTGAGGAAAAGATCTGAGAGGGAGATTATTTATGCAAGTATCTGAGCAGCACACACATCCCATATGCCACGGTTATACTACTGAAAATGTCTTGAACCTATAAATCTGAAGTCAGATCACTTTATTTTGAGTTTGTGTGTTTGTTTACAAACCTATGTCCCTCTTTTAACTTCTATCTCACTCTCTCTGCTTGTTTTCCAGACATACATTGGCAGCATTCTGGTGTCTGTGAACCCCTACAAGATGTACAACATCTATGGGACGGACATGGTGCTGCTGTACAAGGGTCGTGCTCTGGGAGAGAACCCTCCGTAAGTCGTGTTCACTCTCAAACTGTGGGGACCGTAAACTGAAAACCAATCAAACACTAGAATTTGTTAGTATTATGTAAATATTACAGTAAAAACAGAACAGAAATGATCAGATTTTTAGAATTGAGATCATCTGTACTAAAAAATACTGTTAAATAATGTTCAATTTTCAAGCTTTTTGCTGGAAAAAGCACTGAAATGTTTTCAGTTTAAAAAAAAAAGGCATTGTGTGAGTAAATAATTAAGAAATGAAAGTAAAAAAGAGAGTTAGAAATATAGAAGATAAGGATAGAAAAGAAGAGACAGAAACTTAGATTTTAAGTTTATTGCTGTCATTTCTTTTAAATCTGAGCCTGATGCAGCTGCTCTTTATCCTTCAGACATTTGTTTGCCATAGCAAACGCTGCTTATTCCAAATTGATGGATGCCAAACACAACCAGGTCATTATAATCAGGTAAGACACCATCAGCACACCACCAATCCTCATGAGTCATCAGGTGACCCTTTCTCCAAATGAAGCTCGGGAAAAGCTCAGCTTTTTAAAAATATTAATTGATATTAATGTCGACCTGAAATTTAAAAGAAAGGCAGTCATAAAGCCAAATGCAGAGATATTTGTAACATGTTTTCTCGCGCATCATGAGTAACCTTCCAAGGTTTTGTAACGGTTTAACCTTGGTGGAAACAGTGTCCATGAAACTTCTTGGTCAGTTAGGTTTCCATCTCCAGTTGGATTAGTGTTTGTAAATTCATGAGTGTCTGTCTGTGGTTTTCTGGCCAGCAGACTTAAGACAGAGTCACCTCTCAAGGCTCTCACGCTCCGTCTATCTGTCACAGCTGCCTCGCTCATCGTCAAAACGGATCTCCAAACACAAACGTACCATCACTCAGAGCCGTTTTGCATCTAGATCACATGCAAAAGCATGAACAATGTATACAACACATCCACACATTTGCACAACTGTGTGTGCTTTCAGAAATTAGCCAGAAAAAAATCAAATGAAATACACAAACGCCGACACTCGCACACACCTGGAACACTCTAGCCGTATTCGGAAGGAGACACCTGTAAGGAAAGCCCAGCCAGGTCTGGGCCAGCAGCAGATTATCTTTCAGAGGTATGTGTGTGTGTGTGTGTCCAGGTGCACATGTGTGAACCCTCTGTTTGTGTGTGAGTCACTGAGTGCGTTTAGGGGAAACTGAGGTCTGGTGTACAGTGACCAGTAATGGCCCGGTTTTTAGCCAACCAGCCCGTGAGCTGAAACCTTATGCTGGAATGTGGTCAAGGTGCCGCTGTCCCTAAATACACACACACACACACACACACACACACACACACACACACAAACACACTCCTGCCCCCCTTTGGCCAAGCTTACATAATGGGGGTATTTAGCGCTAAGCTGTTGGCAGTGTTGAAGCAAAGTGTGTGTGCGTAAGAGCGTTTCAGGTGGTTTAACGCAAAAGTGGAATTGAGGCCTTGCCTAATGCAAGGTAAGCTTGGTCTCACATCACTTAGTCAATTAAGTCAAACAAGCACCAGCAGGGAGGTGAGAAGGGTCATTAATGGACGATCTAAGTGATTAATAAAAGCCGGCTGTAGCGGTGCTCAGAGTGCGGATAATGTTCACTCCTTAATGAGCTTACACTTTTACCTTTTAGCAAATGGATTAGCATGCTTTTGCAGCCCAGTATGCAAAGAAAGTTCATCCAGCCAACCATTGAATAGTAGCACTGCTTTTTGGCACAAAAGTGTATTTGGATAGTAAAAGTACAGTGTTCTGTAATAAAATATCGTTTAAAGGCCTGCAGAATCAGTGACATCTTTTAAATCACTTCTTAAAAATCAGTTTTATAGACTTGCTTTTATGTGATGTAGCCTTTATTTATTCATTTCTTATCTCTCTTCTTCCATTAATTTTGCTGCTTTCACTCTATTTATCAGTTCCTTTTCCTTCTGATGTCCTGTTCTTACCATCTTTTCATTTTTAAATTATATACTTGTTAATCTATCTCTTATTCTTCTTTTTGTCTTCTTACTATCTTTGTTTTACCCCCACTGATGTGATGTCATCTTCTTACATTAGTTCTTATTTTTATTGTCTTTTTTCGCTTTTATTCTAATATTTTCTAAACCTTTATTCATTTAGTATGAGGCTGAAAACCATATTTAAGTTTGTCTTTTAAAATGATCATATTTTTCATGCCTTCCCATGCCAATGAAAAGTTTACTCGGTACTCATTTTCACAATATCCTTGCATACAAAACTTTATTACAGGATAGTCCCTTGAGGTGGACTATCTCGTTTTCGAGAGGCTCCAACATAAACACACAATACAATACGGTACAACGATCATACATACATGCAGTTACATACACCTACCCACACACCATTCCCATTAACCCAGTACACCCACATAGAATGAGCAAGAGTAAATAACGCAACAGATAGTAATAATAATATTTATAGTAATAGTTAAAGTATCTATAATGTTCTGACCATACTATATGCACATATGTACACAATAATGATTACAAAAATGTTCGCTGAATGCACTTATATATATGCATATTTGCACCCGCATACACATATACATACACACATGTTTACACACATTCACGTTTACACAATAGTATCAGCCATAATAATAATGGTTATAAAAAATAACAAAAGCAATATGATATTAAAGGGGTAAGGAGGCATTTCCATTAGAAGCAGTGGAAAGGCATTTTGAAGCGTGAGATCTTAAAAAGCTGCAGTAAGTTAATTGATCTTATTTTAAATGGTAAGTTGTTCCAGTCAGAGGGAGCTTTTAATTTGAACGCACGTCTGCCAATTTGATATGGACTGAAAACTGTTGCGACCTCTTTAGCAGAGCACTCAGACAATTGATTTTACATATAATGTATCTGCTGAGTCATACTGATGGGTGTTATCTGAGTGTGTGTTTCTGTGTTTCAGTGGGGAGAGCGGTTCTGGGAAAACAGAGGCCACCAAATTGGTCCTTCGCTACCTTGCAGCAATACATCACAAATGCAATCTTGCGCAACAGGTACGTGCACAAACACACACACACACACACACACACACACACACACACACACACACACACAGAGACATGTTCCTGTCTTGCAGGATGACTAATGCCTCTGCACGTCTTTTTTTCCATGTCTTTGTGTCTCTGCTGGATCCTCTCGGGTGCAGATTGAGGTAGTGGGGCTCCCCTGCATGACTTGTGCTTTACATTTTACAGCTCATCTTCACATATGGCCATAAGAATAGCAGGTTGCTGTGTTTTGCTGTGGTGTGTGACAATATTCATTAGAGATAATATCTTTTGGATTTTTAAAATATTTTTTGAACTTGCGCTTTTGAGCCTGTCAAGCATCCGTTCAACTATCTGACTGCTCAGTCTCTAAGTTAACTGTGTTAACTTGTCAAGTGGGCATTAGTTAATCAGTTTTTAATAAAAGGAATACTTCACCTCCCAAAATAATCATTTGGATAGCAATTACTCAGCCCATTTTATGCTGAATTTGTGAAGATTTTTTTATTTATTTATTTTTTATTTATTTTTTTTTTTACATTTATTATTTAATACATTTAATAGCGTTTATTTTTTTAAGAATCCAAAACTTTTTTATGAATGTAGTCATGGGCCACTACATTAGACAACAAAACTATATCAAATCATCCATTCACAAACTCTCACGCCACTCATGCAGTATGATCCAAGTCCTAAAACACTCATCTGTGCTTCAGGCTGTTTATGCAGTAGTGTTTTAAATATTAAAAAAAGAAGTGAAAATGCACGTCATGTACGACTGGATAAATGAAACTGGGATTACACTGTAAGATTTCTGTGACTGTAAAAGAATGTTTTTATATAGTTTTATTTTTATTACGCAGACCCTTTTTACACCAATTCATCAATCATTTCTTTGTTCACCATGAAGGCATGCTAGAAAAACAGTTTTATTTGTCATAAATTCAAGGTAACACTGGGTGAGTAATAAAAATGATCATTTTAAGGGTGAAGTATCCCTTTCGAACTAACAGATTACACTAAAATGATGTACACTATAGACCAGCATTAAGTAATGATGCTAAACAGGCTGCTATTAATGTGAGATATTCTGTCACCCAGCTGATGACGTGTTGTGAATTAATGTGTGTTTGGATGTTCGTTAGATACTCGAGGCAGCTCCTCTCCTGGAATCTTTTGGAAATGCCAAAACTGTACGGAACGATAATTCCAGTCGCTTCGGGAAATACATAGAGGTCTTTCTGGAGGAGTGAGTATGAAAGTCTCTTTTCCCATCTCCCAAGTGAAAAACCCACTTTTTAATTTTGTTCTGTTTAAATTGTAAAGCATTTTAAAACAGTGTTGTGAAAAAATGTAATGTAAATAAAGTTAACTGATATTAAATTCTAATCTTATTTTGTGTGTTTTGTGTTTCACTCTTGTTCACTTCGCTGCTCTCTCTCTGTCCAGTGGTGTGATCAGCGGTGCCATAACCTCTCAGTATCTACTGGAAAAGTCCCGTATTGTCTTCCAGGTGACACAAGCAGACACATGCACAAGATGCGCATTGTATCTTAAAATTTTCTGTATCTTAAAGTGTTAAATGTGTGTTTTCCACTCAGGCCAAAGATGAGAGAAACTATCATATCTTCTACGAGATGCTGGCAGGTCTTCCCTCGCAGCAGAGGCAGGCTTTCTATCTACAGGAGGCGGAGACCTACTATTACCTCAACCAGGTAGAAGAAACAATGCAGCATGATCACCAAGCTTTTCATTGTACTGTAGGTGTCCTCAGCTCCAAAATATCGTGCGCTTTTTCTCTTTTTCTCCATAAAGGGAGGGGATTGTGGGATAACAGGAAAGAATGACGCAGAGGACTTCCTGCGTCTGCTCGCTGCCATGGAGATCCTTCACTTCGCCCCTGAGGACCAGTCGGCCATCTTTAGAGTTCTTTCTTCCATTCTGCACCTGGGCAACGTCTACTTTCAGAGATATGAGGTCGTTTTTCCAACATGATTCCATTTTTTAAATCAATATTTCTTAATTAGAGACTATTCAGGCAATTCACATGTTGCTTTACATATATCATATACAGAACATGTTTTTGGTACATTTTTTTAGAATATTTTGGACACACGACCATTTGTATATCAGTTACTTGGCCTGTGTTAATTTGAATTTGTGAAGAAAACTTTGGTTTTCTCACATGCCTACAGTGAAGAAAGAATACAAAAACAAACATATGAGTGTGTATTAAACAACAGCAAAAACTACATCCAAACATGACTTGTGCAGTATGATTTAGTATGATATGAGGTCTTTTTTATCTGTTTGTATGCTCAGTACTTCCCATACAGACAGCCCTTTTTGACAGGTAACTGAACTAAAAGTGAGACTTATCTATGCTCCCTTCAAAGCCAGACTCCACTGACAAAAACAGTCATT
The DNA here is from genome assembly GCF_026936395.1 of Plectropomus leopardus. Taxonomy (NCBI): domain Eukaryota; kingdom Metazoa; phylum Chordata; class Actinopteri; order Perciformes; family Serranidae; genus Plectropomus; species Plectropomus leopardus. The sequence goes on from NC_142193.1 coordinate 26,224,989, forward strand.
TTAACTTGTTGAGCACAGGAGCTGCTGGTCTGCTGCTGCCTTGATTGGTAGTTTGTTTGTGCTATTTTGTGACTTTTGGTGCATCGGAGCCAAAATGACTTGATTTGTCAATGGAGTCTGATTTTGAAGAGAGCATTAATACATTTCACTTTTACATCAGTAAGGGCTGTTTGAAAAGTACGGTTGTTAAATGCACTCCCCTTTTACACCAAATTATCATGAATGTTCTCTGTTTTTTGATTCGTTGTTTACCATTAAGACACGTGAGAACAACACGTGTCTTAATGTTTTTTTCTCCAGGATTCAGGGTAACACTGGTCGAGTAATTGATAAACAAATGATAATTTTGTGGGGGAAGCATTCCTCTAAACTTTACTATGAAAAAATAAAAAATCATTGTAGATATGTAACTAGAATAGGATGATTATACGCACAAGTCAAGTGTTTTTTTGTCTCTCTCTGTGTTGCACGACAGGCCGATGGCCAGGAGGTGGCGTCAGTGGTCAGCGCTCAGGAGATCAGAGTGGTGGCAGAGCTGCTGCAGATTTCTCCAGAGGGACTGCAGAAAGCCATCACCTACAAAGTCACAGTGAGTGTCAAACTGCATTTTATGTATATAAAAATGTTGGATGTCGGATTATTTCGAATTTTTATTATTTTTTTTTAATTTCAAATCTTATTCTTCCACTTGTAACAGATGTGGAAAAAATGTCAAGAAAACACAATTGCACTGCTGATTAGGTGCCAGGGACCATTTAAAAGCGATAATATGAGGGCACTGGTGATAAATCAGCCCTAGAGGGGGCCGTTTTCACAGGCCAGGGATCACATAAAAACATTTTATGATGCTATTTTCGGCGTGACATTTGCTGAAAGTAATGAGCCTTACCTATATTGTCATCTGTTCTCTCACCTGTGTCATTCTCCCTCACACATCACTGTGTCTTTGTGTCTCGGGTTATAGTAACGTGTCTTTCCTCTAACCTCTGACCTCTTGTGATGCCCTCATTCATTCATTCATTCATTCATTCAATATGTTTTGAAAGACAAATCGTAACTTAAATCTGACCTCAGCGATTTAGTTCCGTCGTAACAGAATCACTTCATGAAATAATTGTAAGAGTTTCCATTAGCTTCTCAGAGTGTAACTACACATGTGACTTTG